>NC_084620.1:5573274-5838274 GCF_033978795.1 Nerophis ophidion
GACAGTTCAAAAGTGCTTATACTAAACTCCAGCTCAACACGTAGTTTAATGGTTGCAAAATCTCCTAATTTGGTTACAAACCTTAGCAAAAACTGTTATTGGCTGTAATTTAAATCCTTTGTTTTTTTCATCAAAGTTCTTCTGTGTCCAAGACTTATTTCCTGAGTTTCTAAGCAATAGAAAAAAAGATGATAATGTTATTGTCGATATTTTAATCGATCCGTCCATCCCTTTTTACATTCAAACTTAGCGATTAGCAAGGCTTATAGTATCCTCTTACAGAGTGTAAGGTATCAGGTTAAGTTAGTCATCATCCTCCAGTCCCCCAGTGATAAGGTTACATGCAAGAAACTTAGTTTATCTGCTGCCATGCAGGCAAGAATTAGTGAATCGCAGTGTGGAGTGATATTAGCCATTAGCAGTCTAGCTAAAACCCTACATTGCAAGAGGAGGAGGCGGTCGTTTGCTTGTTGCCGTTAAATTTGCGTGACACAGCTGGAATGTGTCATCAACATGCAATATACCAATATAACCATTAAACGCCCTATTGTTGGCCACATTTCTATAATTTAGATTATCTTTATTGTACAACCTTAATAACAACGCAACGTAAGCAACATAACTAGCTAAATTTTATTAGTATTAAGCTCTGCCAGCTTTTTGTCAGTCAGCTACTGTAAATAGCTTGCATTGGTTGTACAGAATTGACAGAATTTCCAGGCGCAGTCAAGGCGTTGAGGGGTTCCGGTTTGGCAGCCGCAGGATTAGGTCTCTGCTTTTTGCAGATGATGTGGTCCTGATGGCTTCATCTGACCGGGATCTTCAGCTCTCGCTGGATCGGTTCGCAGCCGAGTGTGAAGCGACCGGAATGAGAATCAGCACCTCCAAGTCCGAGTCCATGGTTCTTGCCCGGAAAAGGGTGGAGTGCCATCTCCGGGTTGGGGAGGAGACCCTGCCCCAAGTGGAGGAGTTCAAGTACCTAGGAGTCTTGTTCACGAGTGAGGGAAGAGTGGATCGTGAGATCGACAGGCGGATCGGTGAGGCGTCTTCAGTAATGCGGACGTTGTACCGATCCGTTGTGGTGAAGAAGGAGCTGAGCCGGAAGGCAAAGCTCTCAATTTACCGCTCGATCTACGTTCTCATCCTCACCTATGGTCATGAGCTTTGGGTCATGACCGAAAGGATAAGATCACGGGTACAAGCGGCCGAAATGAGTTTCCTCCGCCGTGTGGCGGGGCTCTCCCTTAGAGATAGGGTGAGAAGCTCTGCCATCCGGGAGGGACTCAATGTAAAGCCGCTGCTCCTTCACATGGAGAGGAGCCAGATGAGGTGGTTCGGGCATCTGGTCAGGATGCCACCCGAACGCCTCCCTAGGGAGGTGTTTAGGGCACGTCCAACCGGTAGGAGGCCACGGGGAAGACCCAGGACACGTTGGGAAGACTATGTCTCCCGGGTGGCCTGGGAACGCCTCAGGATCCCCCGGGAAGAGCTAGACGAAGTGGCTGGGGAGAGGGAAGTCTGGGTTTCCCTGCTTAGGCTGTTGCCCCCGCGACCCGACCTCGGATAAGCGGAAGATGATGGATGGATGGATGGATGGTTGTACAGTGCTAACAGTTTAACAGCAACATCATGATCGGTTCGACTGTTCTCTGAAGAAAAACTAAATGATCAACATGACGGCTTTTACATTTGTAACTGACTGACAAATATTTGGCCGAGATTTATTTTAAGATGTGTAGCAAAGCCTGCTTTTTTTTTTTTACAAAGCTGAGATACCTATGTATGAGGCAGTATAGTCTTCTTTTGTTTTGAAAAAGAGTCTAAAGGACACATGTTACTTTTATTACGCCAATAAAAAGCCAATTTTCATGAATAGGATCCTCTACTTATCTACACCCAGTGTTCCCTGATTTCTCCTTTGCTTCACCTTCTATCAACATTCAAAACAGTTGTCCCTCGCCACATTGTATTTAACTCTAGCACATAAAAAAACAAAAACATTTTCGAAGTATTTTTCCCTACATGGAGTATTCCGAGCATAACAATGGCTAAATGAAGTAAAGATAACAATACTACGGTGGTATTGGCCAATAGACAAAACCAAACCAATCAGAGCGCACTGTTCATTATCGTGGCCACTCACTACCACATTGAATTAAAAGTGTGAAGGTGACGATTTGGGTGTTATTTCATGCTTAGAGGGATCTCATTGTCTTTAACAACACATTGGGTTTCTCCTGGATTGCCATGACACCAGTGGCGGTGGGAGCGTGGTGAAGGGGCGTGGTCAATATGACATCATCACATTGTTTTGCTATAATGCATATATTTTCTTTAAAAAGACAATAAAAAGGTATACATACATTCAAAACAAAGCTATTATGAGTTATATTATTAACATATATATTTTCTTACATAATATCGTTTTACTCTACTTTTTTTATGTTTGCTGCTTATTTTACAATGTACTTTTATTTATTTATTTATTTTCTCAAGATTTCTCCAATCATTTGAGTCAGTCTTACTTTATTAAAAAGCACTGGCAAGAAATCTAACTTCTATTTCTGGTGTTATTATAGACTGTACTCGTGTTTAGAGACTCTTTACTTCTATCGTGCCATGTCCGTGATGAAAAGCGAAGCCACAATTTTTAAGAGATCACAAAAAAGAAAACTATATATTTTTCCATTACTACTGCAACTGCCTGCTGGTCTTAATGTGTATGCTTGTGTGTCATGATTGTTGTTCTTCCCATGGTCTGTGAACCCACCGTGTCGGTGGAAAATGAGGAAGTCTTGTTGCGTGTCTAGAAGTGAAACACGGAGATGGACATGCGTACACAGAGGAAATACTAGTATACAATTGGCAATAAAAGTTAAAAAGAGCGTCGACCGACATAACCTGTTAAATTACTTTATTTTGTTTCACCCCCCAAAAAAAACATGTGGCGGCTGATATGTTGCTGTGGCACACCGGCACAATGAAATACATTAAGGGGAAACCCTGCATTTAGAAAGTGGTAAAGAGTTTTTATTGCTCTAGTTATGACCATTTTTATTTATAATGAATTCCTACCTCGTGGAAATTAATTTACTACCGGTAAGCCCGTAAAAAAAATTAACAACGATAAATGAGGGATTAATGGAATTGGAGGAACAGTGTTACTTCAGTTTTTGGTAGTAATCTTCTCCAAAAGGTCTGATAAAGACCACAATCTGGGAAAATTGAAGCATTTTTCCCCATTAGAAATTATGTAAATCCAATTAATACATTCCAGAGACCCACAATATGAACACAAAACAAAATGTTATAGAGAAGGCTAAATAAGTAAAAATTACTATAAATTAAAATGTATAAGTTACATTTAACCTTGATGAGTCTTGTCAGCGAGAGGGAGTAGAGAGTACTTTTGTGAGAACTACAAGTTATTTCTTGAATTCTCACCTTCTTTATCAAAGTGCTGGCACTCGCAACTTTCTTTGGCCCCATGGTGGATTATTTTGCAGTTGCAATGTTTGGCTGGACAATAATCACATTTTCGTCATCCCTTAACTGCTGTCTGATGGACAATAATTAAGTTGTCTGTCATTTACAAGCGTGGCAAACATTTTCCATTAGTGTTTTTATTCTTTCAGGGGATCGAGCCCCTGCTTTTTTTTTGTTTGACGCTGATATATTTAAGCTTTAGGATAAGTGCTTTTAAAGCAATGAAAATATATATTTTTTTTATACAGAATTTATATACATTATCTATACATACAACATTCACACCGATGTATGGGGCGCGGTGGGCGCCCTTCTCTTGAAAAGTCAAAAAAGAACAGGTAGGTAAAAGAGTAGCAGGGAAAACACGGAGACATCACAGAAAAGCTGCAAACATGCATATAACTCTTTAGGAGTGACTCCTGTTTAAAACATATATAGTTTATTCTAAATTTGGAAGCAAGCGCAACAGACGTGATGAAGTCACGGTTGCGTTCATTCGGCACAAACAGACTATTTTGTCCACATTCTGGATGCTGTCACGCAGGAATGATCGGTACAGGTGTGCTGCCTGCTCCACAGGCCCCGTTTACAACTGGTCCAAAAAAAAAAGACAGTGGAATGTGTCCGTGATTAACTGCGCTACCGTATGAACGTGAGAATATACTGCGGCTCTACTTTGTGTTTCATGCGAGCCGCGTTCGCTACCGACCAAGCCAAGCTAAATAACGGTGTTTTTAGAATTGAAAACAAAAAAAAAAAACATGTGCTTGAGGTCCATGTCCACTATGAGAGAGTTGGTGTGTGTGGGGGAGGGTGACGGTGGTCAAACATGCACGCATTCACACGCTCATTTACAAAAGGCACACTTCCTCAATGATGGGGTTGGAGGTGGATGACGGGGTCTGAGGTGGGGCGGTGGGGGGTGTGGTCGCTCTACTTCTTCCTGTAGTTGCCCAGCTGGATGGCGGAGCGGTCGAAGACGCAGCGGAAGGTGATGGGCTGGACTTCCCAGTAAGGCACAGGGTTGCTGAAGAGGCTGATTCCCGAGTACATGGCCTTCTTGGTGTTGAAGCCTGGGGGGCAGAAGTCCTCTGTGCCCACCGCGTTGATCTTGTTGACATGGAGGTAGACCACCTAGGCAGGAGAGGATTCAATTCATGGGAACCACCAGAGTAAGTCAGTGCATGGATTTCATCCCGACAGGAGTTCCAGGTTGTCCACATACACATTTTGCATATATTTTTGTGGCCCTAAACCAGTGCTTATCAATAATCTTTTGTCAGGCATGGCCCCTCTTGGGGACATATTTTTTTATAAATGGAAATATGATTGAGAACCTTCTCTCGCCCAAGATAAAATAAATACCGGTCTTATGTTTATAAAACTTTAAAGGCCTACTAAAATGAGATTTTCTTATTTAAACGGGGTTGGCAGGTCCATTCTAAGTGTCATACTTGATTATTTCGCGATATTGCCAAATTTTTGCTGAAATGATTTAGTAGAGAACATCGACGATAAAGTTCACAACTTCTGGTCGCTAATAAAAAAGCCTTGCCTTTACCGGAACTAGCAAAGATGTGCGTCACCGGTGTGAGGGCTCCTCACATCCTCACGTTGTTTATAATCATAGCCACCAGCAGCAAAAGCTATTCAGACTGAGAAAGCGACGATTTCCCCATTGATTTTAGCGAGGATGAAAGATTTGTGGATAAGTAAAGTTAAAGTGGAGCACAAAAAAAAGAAAAATTAACGGCTCCGTGCGGCAGCAGTGTGAGCGTTTCAGATGTTATTGGACACATTTACTAGGATAATTCTGGAAGATCCCTTATCTGCTTATTGTTTTAATAGTGTTTTAGTGAGATTGTAAAGTCATACCTCAAGGTCTGATGGCTGCGGTGAACGCCAGTGTCTTTGATGGAAGCCATGGAGGAGCCAGGCTCACAGCTGCCTTTTTTGACAGCTGCTGCAGGAGGAGGTCCAGTAATCCACTGATGTCTCCGGTAAGAGCCGACTTAATATCACAATTTTCCCATCCAAAAACATGCTGGTTGACGTAAATAAATAAATGGGTTGTACTTGTATAGCGCTTTTCTACCTTCAAGGTACTCAAAGCGCTTTGACACTACTTCCACATTTACCCATTCACACACACATTCACACACTGATGGAGGGAGCTGCCATGCAAGGCGCCAACCAGCACCCATCAGGAGCAAGGGTGAAGTGTCTTGCTCAGGACACAACGGACGTGACGAGGTTGGTTCTAGGTGGGATTTGAACCAGTGACCCTCGGGTTGCGCTCGGCCACTCTCCCACTGCGCCACGCCGTAGAGAAACATGTTCGCTTGACCGCTCTGTGTTAAAGCTTCACAACAAACAAAGAAACACCGGCTGTGTCTCGGTTGCTAAAGACAGCTGCAATCCACCGCTTTCCACCAACAGCATTCTTCTTTATAGTCTCCATTATTTATTGAACAAATTGCAAAAGATTCAGCAACACGGATGTCCAGAATACTATGTAATTATGCGATTAAATCAGACGACTTTTGGCCGTGAGTGGTGCTGGGATAAATTGTCCCCTCCAACCAATAATGTCACAAACACGCGTCATCATTCCGCGACGTTTTCAACAAGAAACTCCGCGGGAAATTTAACATTGTAATTTAGTAAACTAAACCGGCCGTATTGGCATGTGTTGCAATGTTAATATTTCATCATTGATGTATAAACTATCAGACTGCGTGGTCGGTAGTAGTGGGTTTCAGTAGGCCTTTAAAGGATAATATTTCATGTATGCAAGCATGTATTAGTGAAATGGTCCGTATTTATGTAACGCTTTACTATACCAGCACAATGCCCAAAGCGCTTTACATTACACGTCACATTCACCCATTCACATTCACGACCAATAAGGGGCAATCATATACTTGGACATATTTCCTGGTTGAGCCTGTGTATAATTCAAACAGTGCTGCCACCTAGTTGTAGGCTTGTATATTGTTCAGAATGAAAAAAGATGCTACTTTAAGTCCCCCCCACCCCATATAAGCACTGCGCTAAACAAAAACTTTGTTCGTGGCCCATTTCAGTCTTGAAAATGACTTGCTACTCTACTCACGCTAGAGGCCATAGGGCTGACTGCAGCCGAGTGAGAATTGTGCTTTTTTTATGCTCTACCTATGAAAATATTTAGAGGAAATTAATTGACCATGGCCGTGGACCGGAACCAATTAACAGCGATAAATGAGGGTTTACTGTATTACTTTTGGTGATCATATAATTACATTTGGGGATGGGAGCCTGAGGTGTGTATAAAATACACACCCAACAAAAACAAGGTTCAAGTACATTTATAATTAGATTTTAATAAATAACGTATTACTCATATCAAATCAATTTGAATGAAAGACACAGAGTGAAGCCTCTTGTTAGCAATCTACTGTCTTTGTGTGGGTGGAGCCGGTGCCCTAAGCATACACACAGAAACTGAAGCTCATAAAAGTAAGGTAACGTAGTATAAATTATCCAGATCAGGCCCCAAAATCGAATCACTTGTTCCGTATCCCAACGTTGACATTTCACAAAAGTTGCATCAAAATTCGGCCATAACCCTATAAGCTCAATATAGCGGAATGAAAAAAAAAGTGAACATTTGTGTCAGTCATCTATTATCGTTTGTCTCTGCGGGGCCACTAACACACACACTCGTACACAGAAATGTATACGTATGGTGAGGTAGATGGAATGATGCCGATCAGCCCCCTAAATCCAATCACTTGTTCCTTTTCCTATTTTTGACATTTTCATGAAAATCCATAACTTTTGGAGTTATTTTGCGAACAAACTAATTGCAATGATTACCTTACAACAATAATAATGACCCTCTGCTAATTATTTGCCAGTCAGATACAGACGTGAGAGCTCGGGGTTTGATGGTTTTCTACTTTTTCAATGAGCCGGCTAACCTAACATGATGATGCTGTTAAAAACTCATGTTAGAATGTAGCTCACATTGCTGTGCTAGTGTTACTAATGTTTATGTCTCGCTCCGTAATGTGACGTCGTGATGTTAAAGTACCCATGATTGTCACACACACTAAGTGTGGTGAAATGTGTGCTCTGCATTTGACCCATCCCCTTGTTCACCCCCTAATAAAGTGAGGGACGCAGTGAGCAGCAGTGGTGGCCACGCCCAGGAATCATTTTTGGTGATTCAACCCCCAATTCTTTGGTATGACTCGGCGTGGGTTTGAACTAACAACCTATCGATCTCAGGGCAGACACTCTCGCTGCTGTCTTGGATCCGCTTGAACTGAACTCTCGCGGCTGTGTTGGAGCCACTATGGATTGAACTTTCACAGTATCATGTTAGACCCGCTCGACATCCATTGCTTTCGGTCCCCTAGAGGGGGGGGGGGTTGCCCACATCTGAGGTCCTCTCCAAGGTTTCTCATAGTCAGCATTGTCACTGGCGTCCCACTGGATGTGAATTCTCCCTGCCCACTGGGTGTGAGTTTTCCTTGCCCTTTTGTGGGTTCTTCCGATGATGTTGTAGTCGTAATGATTTGTGCAGTCCTTTGAGACATTTGTGATTTGGGGCTATATAAATAAACATTGATTGATTGATTGATTGGTATGTTGACTATTACGTTGGACAAGCGCAGAGTCACAGTGGATATGTCAAATGTGTTCAAAATGCATAACATATCGAAGTTAATTTGTATAAAAGCAAAGACGAGTTTACAAAAAAAATTCAAATTCCTGCAACAAGGCTAGATTTTGGTCATCACACTTCCAATACACCCGTGAGACGCCCGTCAACATTGGCTATTCAGAATAAGACAAAAGTTTCGAGAAACTAAAATAAGATAGGAGGGAAAAATCTTTGAAAAATTGCAATCTTTCAGTTTAAAAATCTAGGATCCACAAACAAGCAGGTTAAGAATTTAAAAAATGCTACCCTGTAAATAGTCAGTAGATTTTACGGTAAAAAACTGGCAGCTTACTCGCCAGAATTTTACCCTAAAAATAACAGCCATACCGTTTCTCAGTTTACAGTTGTCCAAAATGTATCTTAGACTTAAAATATATTAACATTTTTGAAGTTTGATTAATCATGATTAATTACAGGTTGCTGTGGTACTTCTTTACGAAGTTCAAATTAACTTAAAAAAGTCCCCGATATTTGGACACAAATGCAATTTATTGTCAAAATGTAATCTACGATTATAAAAAATGGTTTACTTGAATGCACATTGGTTATTTCTCTAAATACTTGGTAACATTTTTATCTAAAGTCTAGTCAGGGGGTATTTATAAGTAAAATTGGCCAGCGAGCACAACAATCGGAGTCTCCTCACCGATATTTGCACTGACGTAGTATTAACCTGATCACTGTCCGTATTATAACCATGCCGCTTTTCAGGTAGCTATCCGTGCTTAAAGTAAAGGACTGCGGTATTAATCTGCGTATATACCAGCACATGATTGATGCGATCATTTTCCGTTATTAACCCCATAAGTTAACACGTTTTTGACAGCACTAGTTTACATTAATACATTGTAAAAACAACCATCATCTATTTTATGGTAATAAACTGGCTGCTCAGTCACCTTAATTTTACTGTAAAAATAACAGTGGTACCATCTATCCATCCATTTTCTACCGCTTATTCCGTTTGGGGTCGCGGGGGGCGCTAGTGCCAATATCAGCTACAATCGGGCGGAAGGCGGTGTACACCCTGGACAAGTCGCCACCTCGTCGCAGACAAATCGTAAATGGGTTGTACTTGTATAGCGCTTTTCTACCCTTTTTTATGGAGCCCAAAGCGCTATGACAGTATTTCCACATTCACCCATTCACACACTGACGGCAGTAGCTGCTGTCACGCCAAATTTCTTCCCCGCTACAAAAACCTCCCCCCCCCAATTTACTTCCGGGGTCACGTTTCCTCACATTTCCTCTTATGTCTTCCCATAGCTTGTGTTTGTAAATTTTTTTTTTTTTTTTTTTTAGAAAAATGTCATTCAGTGACACCACCATTTTCAGGAGACTTGGACAATAAAATCCTTCTGAAAATGTACTATTGATTAGCTTATCGATAAGCTAACACGATCCAGTCAACAAATCTATTAGTCAATTGTTAAAAAATATTTGCGAGGTAGCTACAACCAAAGTATCTAGCTAGCTAGCAAGATGTGAGAGGCAAAACACAAAACAAAATATGAATACGTTTTAACAATGAAAATAGTTTTATCCTTAAGTAACAAAACTACACAGAACAATATTTGCAAATGAGAAATGAGAAGGAAGAGAGAATTTTTTTTATCGTGTTAATCGATTTCTTCAGATTCCAGCAGCGAAGTATCCTTCCAGCGACGGGCAGTCGGAAACATGTGTGACGTAAGAGGAAACATGACCCCGGAAGTAAATGGGGGTAAGAAATTTGGCGTGACACTGCCATGCAAGGCGCTCACCTGGACCCATCAGGAGCAAGGGTGAAGTGTCTTGCCCAAGGACACAATGGACGTGACTAGGATGGTGGAAGGTGGGGTTTGAACCAGTAACCCTCCGATTGCTGGTACAGCCACTCTACCAACTTTGCCACGCCGTCCCCCCCCCCCCCCAACAGTGGTACCATTTTTAAGTTTACAGTAATTTGCTTTAAAAACTTTCGTACATTTTACGGTAAAAGTGTTTCCAGTTTTGATACAATTTTTTTTACCGTAAAATCGACTGATTGTTTTTACACCGTCGCACCAATCCCTCTACATATATATAAGGAATTCTGATCAAGTCTTAAAACACTCACTTAATGTCCAACGAGAGCAATCAATAGTCCATGACTCTCAGCTCAGCTAATTAGAGCAAGCATCCATCCATCCATCATCTTCCGCTTATCCGAGGTCGGGTCGCGGGGGCAACAGCCCAAGCAGGGAAACCCAGACTTCCCTCTCCCCAGCCACTTCGTCTAGCTCTTCCCGGGGGATCCCGAGGCGTTCCCAGGCCAGCCGGGAGACATAGTCTTCCCAACGTGTCCTGGGTCTTCCCCGTGGCCTCCTACCGGTTGGACGTGCCCTAAACACCTCCCTAGGGAGGCGTTCGGGTGGCATCCTGACCAGATGCCCGAACCACCTCATCTGGCTCCTCTCGATGTGAAGGAGCAGCGGCTTTACTTTGAGTTCCTCCCAGATGGCAGAGCTTCTCACCCTATCTCTAAGGGAGAGCCCCGCCACACGGCGGAGGAAACTCATTTCGGCCGCTTGTACCCGTGATCTTATCCTTTCGGTCATGACCCAAAGCTCATGACCATAGGTGAGGATGGGAACGTAGATCGACCGGTAAATTGAGAGCTTTGCCTTCCGGCTCAGCTCCTTCTTCACCACAACGGATCGGTACAACGTCCGCATTACTGAAGACGCCGCACCGATCCGCCTGTCGATCTCACGATCCACTCTTCCCTCACTCGTGAACAAGACTCCTAGGTACTTGAACTCCTCCACTTGGGGCAGGGTCTCCTCCCCAACCCGGAGATGGCACTCCACCCTTTTCCGGGCGAGAACCATGGACTCGGACTTGGAGGTGCTGATTCTCATTCCGGTCGCTTCACACTCGGCTGCGAACCGATCCAGCGAGAGCATCAACTTGCAAAAAGCTGCTGACTCCTTAATGAGCTTACGAAACAACTCCTGTTACAGAGTCAAAAACTGCATTGGAGTAAACTCCTGCAGTGTAGCTTCTTTTCTAATTGACTGTGATTGTCACTAATACAAGCACTTCAAGTCTTACCTGGATGTATTTGTGGTCAGGCAGGCCCGGGGGCACGCTGGTCAGAGCGTTGTTGTCCAGATGAAGCTCGCGCAAGTGGGGGACGTTCACCAGCGTGCCGTTTTCCACCGAGCTGATCTCGTTGTGGCTCAAACCCAGCCTGCAGGGAACAGCCATCACAACACATGTTCTCTCATTATTATTAGTATTATAATACGTTTGTAGTGCTGTGGGGAAAAAAACAAAATGGAGGGAAGACAACGAAAAAAATCCTGCCCTTTGTTCTGTTTTTTCTATTTTGTCCCCACACTAGTAATTTCCACAATCCCACAAGTATTGTGTGGATCCAAGGCAATAAACACACGTGGAAATTATGTATTTTGCCAAACCCAGCGCAACAAAAGCAGCAGTCTTGTCAGAAATGACGTCTCCAGAACCCATATGACCATTTTATAATTAGAAGTGGTCACACTTCAAAATATAAAAGTTTGAAATAGATTAGATGTCTAAACTCAAGATTAAAGTGCAAATTTTTACACTATAATTGTGTTTCTATTACTCAACATTTATATCTTAGACCAGGGGCGCTCACACTTTTTCGGCAGGCGAGCTACTTTTCAATTGACCAAGTCGAGGAGATCTACATCATTCCTATTTATAATTTATATTTATTTATTTATGAAAGAGACATTTTTGTTAACAAGTTAATGGTGTTTAATGATAATACAAGCATGTTTAACACACATAGATTCCTTTCTTTCATGAAGACAAGAATATAAGTTGGTGTATTTGATTCTGATGACTTGCATTGATTGGAATTAGTGGTGTTGATAACGTCCGCATTTTCAAATGGAGGAAAAAAAAAGTCCTCCTTTCTGTCCAATACCACATGAAAGTGGTTGGATTTGGCATCTCATTTGTCCAACTTGCATACTGGTTTTTAAACACTTTGTTATGAGAGTAGCATATGTGTGTGGCCCTTTAATGTCTGGCAGCAGGTGAGTGACGTCAGTGAGAGTGCGGGTGGGCAAGCAAGTGAGAAAGCGGTCGCTGAGGGCGGGGGAGAAATACATTGGCATCAAACTCCGTAGCTTGCAAGCTTTCTGAGACTCTTATTTTGTTAGCACAGGCAGGATGAAACAGGTCTTTTATGGTGAAGACAGGAACTGTGCAGTCGGTCTTTAGAGTTTTGACAGTAGGTACGGAGTCTCTAGAAATAAAATGTGTTTCTCTGCGTCCGCCCTGTTAGTGATTTTTTTCTTAAATATGAGCTCGCAGCAGCCAGCGTCATCTCACAAGATCCTCGGGTGCCGAAAATGTCAAACAACTGACGAAAGTGAAGTCTTGGTATGATTGATGATTGCTCATTTTTATGTATATTTTTTAATGGATGGCTTGAGATCGACTGACACACCCTCCGAGATCGACCAGTCGATCGCGATCGACGTAATGGGCACCCCTGTCTTAGACCACATTGCTTATCGTATGTAATATTTACAGATGATGCAATGATTAGAAAAGGATGACTATAATTTTAAAGGAAGTGCCTGTAAACAAAAGAAATCCATCCATCCATCCATTTTCTACTGCTTATTCCCTTTGGGTTCGTGGGGATCGCTGGTGCCTATCTCATCTACAATCGGGCGGAAGGCGGGGTACACTCACACTCACACTCACATTCACACCAATTTAGTGTTGCCAAGCAACCTATCCCCAGGTGCATGTCTTTGGAGGTGGAAGGAAGCCGGAGTACCCTAAGGGAACCCACGCAGTCACGGGGAGGACATGCAAACTCCACACAGAATATTGTTAGCAAAATTATTATTTTTATAACTTTAGATATTTGTTTATTTTTAGATGTTAATGTAACATGATCAGTGTCAACATGCTAATAGCTGCTATTATTTTTACATGTACTGAATTTGTTAAAACTATGTTAAAAAAAATCACTGCTCTTACTTTCAGTCCTGTTACTTAAATCTTTAATCTTAAGAACCCCTGACAACAATGAAATGTTGCCTGAGGTCGGCCAATACACATGGTAGTTCAATATATAAAATAGAATAGACTTTATTGATATTATATTTGCAGATAACAAGATTAAAGACTCCAACTTAAGGTGCGGTTGTGGGAACAAATCTGGGGTAAAATAAAAAACACAAGAGGTAATAAAGGAAAAACTAACAATTGAAACAAACAGACTACTATCCAATAAAAATAAAAAGCAATCCGGTACAATATACAAAACACTGTAGAAATACAAAATACTGTACAATATACAGAACAAGACAAGAGTACCGAAGTAATAAATAACAATCAGTGTCGGACGTATTGCACTCGAAGGGTGGTTTTGCACAGTAGGGTATTAGAGCAGGTCTTTTATGGTGAAGACAAAATGGAGGGAAGACAACGAAAAAAATCCTGCCCTTTGTTCTGTTTTTTCTATTTTGTCCCCACACTAGTAATTTCCACAATCCCACAAGTAAGCGGCGTCTTCAGTAATGCGGACGTTGTATCGATCCGTTGTGGTGAAGAAGGAGCTGAGCCGGAAGGCAAAGCTCTCAATTTACCGGTCGATCTCTGTTCCCATCCTCACCTATGGTCATGAGCTTTGGGTCATGACCGAAAGGATAAGATCACGGGTACAAGCGGCCGAAATGAGTTTCCTCCACCGTGTGGCGGGGCTCTCCCTTAGAGATAGGGTGAGAAGCTCTGCCATCCGGGAGGAACTCAACGTAAAGCCGCTGCTCCTCCACATCGAGAGGAGCCAGATGAGGTGGTTCGGGCATCTGGTCAGGATGCCACCCGAACGCCTCCCTAGGGATGTGTTTAGGGCACGTCCAGCTAGTAGGAGGCCACGGGGAAGACCCAGGACACGTTGGGAAGACTATGTCTCCCGGCTGGCCTGGGAACGCCTCGGGATCCCCCGGGAAGAGCTAGACGAAGTGGCTGGGGAGAGGGAAGTCTGGGTTTCCCTGCTTAGGCTGCTGCCCCCGCGACCCGACCTCGGATAAGCGGAAGATGATGGATGGATGGATGGATGGTATTAGAGCAGGATATTGTACAGGGTTGAATTATTATTATTATAAGTTAGAGTTCAACATGGTGACAGCTCTGGGACAAAAATATATGTAGGAATGGGTACCTAATTCGGTACCGATTAACATAAAATCCAATGGTACCATATTTGGATAACTTTGTTGCATGTGACATCACTTCTGGTTGCAGAAAAAGAACCAGCTCAAAAGAACTTGGTGGGTAAATAGGCCTCTAGGTGATGTTACAACCTTCCATGTCAACAAAGCAAGCAGGCCTGTAGAAAGCGCTCAACAGTGAGGCTCCATTTTTTTTTTAAATACACTACCTTGGTGCTAATTTATATTGTATATGCCATATACCCCATCCATCCATCCATCCATTTTATACCGCTTGTCCCGTTTAGGGTTGCGGGGGGTGCTGGAGCCTATCTCAGCCGCATTTGGGCGGAAGGCGGGGTAACCCTGGACAAGTCGCCACCTCAACGCAGTCACGGGGAGAATATGCAAACTCCACACGGAAAGATCCCGAGCCCGGGATTGAACCCAAGACCTTCGTATTGTGACGCACATGCACTAACTCCTGTTCCACGGTGCTGCCTTGGCATATTTTACATAATTATCATTGGCGATTTTACTTGGTGATTTCAACACCTCCAAATTTGATAATAAAAACTCCAATTAAGATACTTGTGATACAATCAAAAAGTTGGTGTTTGATAAGTTCGATACTTAGATAGTTGGATAATATAAATACTTTGTAGGAAACAACAAAAGACAAGATAAACATTCAACTTGATGGCAAAGATATAGCAACACACCTAAGACAAACTGAAGTGAATGCGTTCTCAGAGGTGAAAGATAACGAGATATAGTAACTGGACGGCATAGTTATACTTATCAGCTCACTGGTAAATGTTAGATTATTATTTTTTTAATTGTTAAACCACATAAACACACATAAAAGTACCATATATTTCTACGATCAATTAACAGTATCGATTCCCAGGTCTCAGGATGTGTTACGAATTGGGTTGAATGTGAATAGTACCATCCCTAATTATAAGATTTCAAATAGAAAAAAAGAGATAACTTCAAGTTTACTTTGAGAGTTAAGTTAGTTAGTAAGTTAATACCACTTCAAAATCATGACCTCATCAGTCACCTAAGTTTTGGTTCTCTATTCCATATTATTTTATTTTGTATACTATACTATAATACAGTATACTATACTATACTGTATTGTAGTATACTATTCTATGTCACTACTACTATGAAAATATACTTGTATTAGTGAATTAAATAGAAAATATATTTTTTAATACTTAGCCAGTTGTTTTAGGCCCTTAAGGTTCTCAGCAGTGATCTTGGAGATCTTGTTTCCATCCAAGTGGAGCTCAGAAAGCGAGCTCGGGAGACCTGTACCAAAAAAGACCATTTGGATCAAAGCATATTCCTCCAGTGTACTGATCAAACCACGGTACCTTGTGGGATATCGGTGATCTTAGTGTCCGCAATACGAATGTAGGAGACTCTTTTCAAGTCGGCGAATGCTCCGGCGTCGATTCCAGCGCTCTTCAGGGGATTGGAGCCGAGCTCTGACAATATTTTTAAAGGAAAACATGGAGAAAACTGTGTCTAGAAATAGCATATCTGAGTGTTCCTACCCATGACGATGACATGGGACATTCCTTCGAAGGAGGCTTTCTTGATCTTGGTGATCTCGTTCTCGTGGATGCGCAGCTCCTGCAGGCTCTTGGGCATGTTGGCGGGCATCTCCTTCAGCATGTTCTTGGACAAGTAGAGGCGCTGCAGCTTAGTCAAAGGGTTCAGGGCCTTGGCGTGGATGTTGCTGATCTTGTTGTTGACCAGGATCAGAGCCTGGAAAACATTGGAAAGAAAGGAATCATCTACTGAAAGTGATGCAGGAGAATGAAAGAACTCCTCTGTTTCCAATCATCGTTGTAATTGGGATCTGTTGCATAACTCCCGGCAATAAATCAATGCCAGACCAGAACCCCTGGGCCGAAGTATTCACACATCATTAAAAAAAATCATTATTTTCCAAAACTGTTACCTGCAAAACAAACCAGTAAGCCATTTTGGTTCTCTTAACATTTAGAAGAGACTTTTTCATTGAAAGGCTGAGCAGGAATTTCCATTCCTTCGTCAAGGGCACACTAAACTTTTCCGTCCATGTGACACACCGGGAGCTTATCAGTCGTCAATAAAGAGAGGCGAGTTCAAGTCCACATCTGCAGAAGAAGGCTGCTTGTGTAAACAGACGGGAGACGATGCGAGGTATGCACATCTTGCCGATCAGACGGAAGGTATTTATTGCAAGGACAAAATCTGCACTCGAGGCCGGAAGGTGTAAAATTTTTCTGTGCACCTGGAGAACGAGGATTGAAAGGTGTCTTACGTGCAGCCCCTTGAGGTTCTTGAAGTCGTCTTCCTTGATCTCAGTGATTTTGTTGTTCTGCAGGTCTAGGAGGGTGGTGTCGTCAGGGATGTCTTTGGGAACTTCCTTCAGACCTATCCACCGAGGAAATACAGGGGAAAAAAATCTGAAATCCGTGGGCACAATGTGCTGGCAATATGCTGACAATCCAAAGGTGACCAAGTAATAAAATATATTCATTGAGGAGGAGGAAATGGGACTGAAAAACAATTTCCTGAGCGACATACCTCGACTAAAATCGAGCTTTAGCGTTGCACGACACAACCGTCGCCAAAGCGTCAGGGGAAAGGTGTTTTGAAGGAGCAACAACTGCCAGTTACGACCTTTTGGGATATGCGGCAACATGCAACAGGGAGTTTACATTACAGAAGAAGGGGCGCAGGATAAACTGTTGCTGTTTCTGAGGTTTTGCCTGCATTCGTCTGAAGAGAGTCACAGAGTTTGACGTTTTTGGATGAGTTAATTTTGCTTTCATGTCTGACCTTTTTCCCAAGCAAGCATAAACATGGTGGAAACCACAGATGTATAGATATTATGCAATCACCGGGGTTTGTCAGTTAGTTATTTAGTTATAGACAGATTTTCATGAAACTTTTTTGAACCTGATCCAGATACATTCTACTACGTTACCTTACGTTTATGTTTCTACTGTTTGCGTGTATGCTAGTGGCCAATTACGGACAAGAGTGTTCATTTTCTTCCTTCTTGCTATAGATCAAGGGTCCGGAACCTTTTTGGCTGAGAGAGCCATACAAGCCAAATAATTTAAAAAGTATTTCCGTGAGAGCCATATAATATTTTTTTTAAGACTGAATACAACTAAATGCGTGCATTTTTAAGTAAAACAAACATTTTTAGAGTATAATAAGTCTCTTATTCTTCTTAATAACATTGTTATTCTGAAGCTAACTAACAATAAATAAAATACTTCTAACCATTAATGCGACTTCTTGAACACGTGCGGTAGAAACCGGAAGAATGCATTAAAAAGCATGAGAATGTTTTATGTTTTGAACGTTATTTTTGACACTGTGATTACCAGCGGAATTATTCATTACTTATCGTGTTAAGCAATGTCAGCTAAGATTTATCTGAGAGCCAGATGCAGTCATCAAAAGAGCCACATATGGCTCTAGAGCCATAAGTTCCCTACCCCTGCTATAGATAGTTTAAAATTGTTTTAAGATAGTTTTTTTCCATTTACATTAATGCTAATTAATGATTTTACGGTAAAAACTGGTTGCTCAGTCGCCAAAATTGAATCGTAAAAGCATTGGTACCGTTTTTCCATTTACAATATTTCGGAGAAAAATCCATTGTACAGTTTAAGATAAAATTCTGGCAACTGAGCTGCCATTTTCTACTGAAAATTGAAAAATGATACCGCAAAATCTCCACTTTTATTTTCCTTTACAGTGTACCTTACGTTTACGTTACAAGCTTCCACTTCTCTGTGTGTGTATGCTCACGGCCCTGCAGAAACAATAATTGTGTATTACTGACAATAGTGTCCCCTCTGTTTCTGTAATTCCACTTTACAGTACATAACTCAAAAAGCTAAGGGTGGATTTTCATTCAACTTTCAGGAAATGTGCAAATTAAGAAAAGAAACATATCATTACATTCTGGGGGTGACCGGGACCATTTTTTACTATGTTCCCTTACATTTACTATAAGGTAAATGTAAACATTTAAAAATTTACATTTACATCAGGAGACTGTGCTTCTGTGTATGTACGCAAGCAACCCTGCCTCCACCCACAGAGACCAAAAGTGGATAACAGGCAAGAGGCTTCACTTTGTTTATTTAATTTCACTGTGGATAACTAAAAAATGTATGGGCACATTCATCGTCTCGATTCAAGACTTTTCACTATTGTGAGGTAGGGCCTGGCGTAGGTCTGCACTCTCCTGGTACTGACAACAGGCAAAGCCCCATGTATGGTAGAATGATCCCAGTGTTGAATAATACCGTGACTCTGAAAAACGCAATCTCAAACTCATAAATGTCCTGTTAAAGATAATTGGTAATAAGCGTCATTATTATCTGTTCTAAACCTTTTATGAATAAATGGGTTGTTCTTGTATAGCGCTTTTCTACCTTCAAGGTACTCAAAGCGCTTTTGACACTACTTCCACATTTACCCATTCACACACACATTCACACACTGATGGAGGGAGCTGCCATGCAAGGCGCCAACCAGCACCCATCAGGAGCAAGGGCGAAGTGTCTTGCTCAGGACACAACAGACGTGACGAGGTTGGTACTAGGTGGGATTTGAACCAGTGACCCTCGGGTTGCGCACAGCCACTCTCCCACTGCGCGGTATCATTTTTAAATGTTATCTGTTCAGAGCCTTACTAAAACCAACATTTCCAAAACAAGGGGTGACTTTTTTCAGTTGCGAGACATCACTAACAGGCTACATTTTAAGATGTGCAGCGAAGCCTTCTTGTTTACAAAGTGGTGGGCGTATACCTAAGGCAATCTCATCTTGCTCGGGGCGATGTCAGTATTGAAAAGGAGGCTTTCCCCCGTGAGCTTCAAAAGCAAGAATTGGAGTGTCTCTTACTATAAAAATGGAGCAAAGAACATCAATAATGGTAGTCTGGCTTGCCTTGCTGTTTATAGTTTGGCTGCAGATGACACAAGAAACTTAAGAAATAAATAAGCTAAGAGCAAGTCAGCGTTTTACACGTTCTTCAGGGAGTGGATAAGAGAAAAGTGTCTGGCCCCCACAGTGCAAGTCACCATGAATCAAGCGGTTGTGATAGCAAAGCGAGTCATTTACAGCACATGTCAAACACCGCGTCTGCGGGCGTTGGCTTTTTGCATTAGATGACGTCATGGGCTTTTCGTAATCAGCAGCAAACTGCAGTTGGTCCGTTCCCGATTGGCGGATGCGTCATCCCACTAACTTCCCGTCAAACGGTCACAAACTGAACGGCACCTGTGACCCACGCGGGTCGTTCAGCTCTTTTACCAGTGCCGCTCACATGTTTCTCATCACCGTGGAGCTTATTGGCTCTTCCTGTTGTTACTGTCACCACGACAACGTGGCCACACTGTTTTCGTAACCCTTGCTAAGTGCCATTTGAACTGACTGCTACCGTGGAGGGCGGACGGAATGTTTACATATCGTATGTATGTTGCCACGGGAGTGGACCTGTAGTGTATATTGTCACGGGAATGGACCTGTAGGGAGACGGCGCTTAATGTTTTTTGTGGCAGGCAATGGAGCTCCATCTCCAGGGAGCGCCGGTGGAATGCCACATGTTTGCTTATTGTTTTACCTCTATTAAAGCTGCTTGCATATTTTCAGTTAGGATCAAGCGTTCGTTATTTTTATTAAATGGAACCAGAATGTGGGACTTTTCTAGCATCTTGTAATTTTTGTATGTCAAGATGACAAACAGTTGATAAAATTTGGGACGGGTTCCATTTCTGAGCCAAGCAATTTCCTCCAGATGGATTAAAACGGAGCGTTTTTTCAACATTGGTGTGTTTGGGGGATTTCACAATAAGACTAATCATGCTCATAACCCCCTTGTGGGTTTCGGGTGGATCGGTCCACAACCAAGGCCTTCACGCTCACATTACAACACTTGTTCTGTGCTTACCGAGGTCAGAACACTGCACTACGCGCAGGTGGCATTGGCACCGGAAGGGACACTTGGGTCCTTCAGGCCTCATAGTCGTTTCAAAGTCTTTCGTTTCTTCGGGCAGGGCCGACCCAGGTTCATCTTCCATCATGAAGTCCATGAAGCCGGACTGGCGGAAGGGCAGAGCCCAGCAGGCGGTGACCAGGAGCAGAGAGAGACAGGCGGACCTCATGGTGCTGCTAGCGGGGGAGCCTGCAAGAACAAGATGGAGAACTTCAAGGAAGTTGTCAACTGCATGACGAGGCGCGAGCGGGACGTTGTTGATGGACTTCTTCAAAGGGCAAGGGTGATAAGTGGGAGGCTAAACCTTAAGGTCTTTTTTTTCCAGAGGTTGGAAAACTTCTAACTAGCTTGTCGTGTAACTAAGCAGTAAAATTGCACAATAGCGCCTTTAGGGATCATCACTCTTTTGAGGTTAGAGCCCACGTCTCTGCAGTGGATAAACAGTAAATGGTACATACTGTACGTATACGTTTACGTTAGTAAACCTCACTCCCTGACACCTTAAGAGCTTGTGCTGGATGACTCTCATTCGGAGGACCCAATTTCGAACCCAGGGCAGAACGGAAGAAAACAGGTGCTGGACCTGGCGAGTTGCACAAAGCAGGACTACTTTTTTCTGAAATGTGTAGCTGAAAGAAGAAAGAAACCAACAACAAACTTCGACTGTGGTGGACACTGATTCTCGTAGGGATATAAAATGTAACATTAACATACATTTTAGTTGTGCACCGTATTGATTATGGTACAAATGATTTGTAAAACTTGCTAGCATCCATGTACTACAGATATGTTTAAAGTTTGATAATCATTCGATTTGTGCCACCCATGTCCCCGCAAAAAAGTTTCGTGTCATTACTTCCCCATGTTTTTCGACCAATCTTGCTCAAATTTTAAGCTCGTAAATATGCCAAAGTTAACCGACTTTTTGTCTTTCAACCGGAGACCCTAAAATTGTGTAGGGCACTTTGTGAGAAATTTTAACCCAATGTTATTTACGGTGTTTAGTAACAGTGCCACCATGTGACGTATGTGTCAGAATAATTTTGGCACAGGCCACACTGTAGGGTTGAGGTTTATGACAATTTTTACTCTATTGTCTGCAGCAGTTTAGTGGTAGAATCACACATAAGCAAATAGCTGTGTGTATTATTATGTTGGATTGAGCTTTTCTACAAGACAAATAAACCGTCATTACTTCCCCATTTTTCGGTCGATGCCAGTTGACACATACACTCTCTGACCTGGGATGTCGTGCATAGACCCAGCAATCTTCTCGCCATGCTTGTAACCGCTCGCTAACGCCATAATGAAAGGGCGCACGGACCGTAGCGGTTAACAAATGACCTCAACCAGGAAATCCCGACCTGGATATTGTGAGTGACACAAAGTCCATTACAGTATGTAAAAAAGTTGCAAGTCTTGTATTGTTGTGTTTATTAGAGTGCAGTAAATCCTGTTCAGTTTGACGCCTACAAATGCCGGCAGAGGCTACGTGAAGTTGCGGAGATAATGGTTGAGAAGCGTAATTACAGTACTTGTCCACAAAAGTACCACAGATTCTGACAAACAATCCGAGTCCAAGTCTCAAACCACTTCCATCCAGGAGGGAATGTGATGGGTACTCGCTGGTGTGCAACTCTTAATGTCTGCATGCAGTTTGGACTTTGATGCAGCTTTGTCTCAACAAAGACTCCTTGTCTCCTCCATTCGATCATGTTGAGAGGACATGTTGTTCCACTCTCAGGCTGAGTCATCTTGGCTGCGTCCAGCTCTCTTATCTCAGCTAAAAGCCTATATTCAGCAAAAGCAACAAAACACTTGGTGGGCCTGAAGAATGTTTGTTTTGAGCGTCTTACAGCCAGATTGTTGAGTTGCAAGACACATCTGGCGCACGTCTGAAGCGTTTCCGACAAAGTCAAGGAGCGCACAGCTTTCACTGCTCGTTAGTGAAGCGCATCTTCCAGCCTGCCCTGACCCGTGGCCGGGGGGGGGCGCACATTCGCCGACCTCCTGAGTCCCGCTGACAACCCTGAGGGACGCATGACCTTCAGGGGCCTTCAGTGTTACTCCTCAGGCCCCATTAAGAAAGGAGCTCACATGTCAAAATGCGAGCTGCGACACGCCTCGGCTGTTCTTATCTGCATCTCCCTCGCAGGAAAATGTCCCTACCGCCCCCCCGATCCCCAAACATCTACTTTGTTGATGTTTTGTCTTCCTTTCGGAGACTTTGGGATATTTTGGTGATCAATTTTCACGGCATTCCTGACTTTAATGGCTTGTAATATTTCGCAGCTGCGCAGGCCGTGTGAGGCAGGTACTTCAGGGACTTATTTGCCTGTTTGTTTTTTTTACATGCACATGTTTTCAGAGCTTCAGTATGTTTGTGTGAGACTTCCACTCATGAACCGCCGCACACATTTGGGTTGAAATGTGTCCAAGCATGCACCCCTAATGTGTTGCCAGTTTCTGACAAATACAACACATGGTGGCGCTGTGGTTAAACTGTGTCAGCGGGATTGACTGGAAATTTCTCGCACAGCTCGGTTACACCCACTGTACTTCAGGGTGTTTGGACGAATCGGTACCAAATTCAGTACCCACTTTTCAGGGACTGCCAAGCAGATTTGTGTCGAATCTGGGCAAGCAAAATGTCAGGACTTGCCAACTAATTGTCCATATTCGTCCGTCTTGTCTCATCTTTATTATGTGTATGCTAGCATGTGTCGTCCGTCCTTTGGGGGGGGGGGGGGGGTGAGTTTTTCCTTGCCCTTTGTGGGCTCTACCGAGGATGTCGTTGTGGTTTGTACAACCCTTTGAGACACTTGTGATTTAGGGTTATATAAATAAACATTGATTGATTGATTGATGTCTTTGTAAGCATTTTCCCCACAAACCATAGGTGGCGCCACTAATGTCATGATCTTTGGTAACGTTTTCACAACAAACCGTGGGGGGCGCTAGGAGTGTCATTATCTTTGGTTACCACAGGAATATGAGATAAGGAACGTTTTCCAATTACATTTTTCATACAAATATGAAACAACTCCCCAGGTCACTGTGTGAGTGACAGGAAGAAAAGCTGTATGATTCGTTTCCGTCTTTTTTAGGTTTTTGTTCTTTGGGGCAAAGAGCACATGAAGTTTTGGTTAAAAGTTCTTTGTGGTGCTTTTTTTCTTGTCTTCCTGCCTTGTTTCATCCACCCCACCACCCTCCCGCCCCCCCTCATCCCTTGTTGCTGCACCCCACCCCATCCCCCAATACGGCCCCAGCTCTCCTAATGATTACCAGACAGGAAGCAGATCTCGCAAGAGAGGAGCGTTGCGCCATTTTCCCTCCCGTAGGCTTTGTCACTCTCTCAGCTTTCAAGTTACACTCTCAACGATTCCTCCAAGGAACAAGTGGCGGCCATATTGTCCCCCCTCGAAGGTTAAGATATTTCCAAGGCTGCGGAACTTTTGAAAACATGTGTCGCCTTTAACCTGCTCGGTAAACAAATCACACAGCGCTGTCCTCCTCCCACGTGCTCGCATCCATGACCTGCCCATTAAAAAATGTGTGGGAGGGCGGGTCTTTTTGGATATTTGGACCGAAACTATGCAAAGTCTCAGCCAACAGTGCATTTCTTCGGAGTGTACAGAAAATATTCTCCATCCGCCTATTGCTTTTGCAAAAAGACCTGTGGCGCTGAAGTCCATTTACTGGCATTGTTCTTGAACATAAGAGGCCTCCCCTACTCCAAACCTTCCATTCATTTATCGTTTAAATGTTAAACATCTGCTTGGCACTGTTGGACATCGCATCTTTTTTTTTGCGTTTAACAACTGATTGGCCTGAATTTCCGTCACAGCTGACTTTGATTAAGTATTTTGTTCTTTGGGCTGCTGGCAAAGAGGATGTGACGAGTTAGTGGCTGTCTTTTGATGGGGGAGGGGAGGACACTTGGGGGCTAGTGGAGGGGGGAGGGGGGGGGGGGTATTACATGATCAAGGCAGGGATGTCCGAACTTAAAAAGTCTAAAAAACACATTTCATATATACTATATCCTTCTGGAAAGCAGGGTCCCTCATAGTGTACCATTTTGTTTTTGGTATCGTTGTATGTCATAAATGTCGACTAAAGTTCTCAGGAGAACATATTTCAAACAAAACCTTTGTGTTATTTGGTGTTAACATCAACGTCTTGAGTCATACCAAAGACAAAGATAAAAAAATGGGACCCATTACCTCCCTGCTTGACACTCAGCATCAAGGGTTGGAATTGGGGGTTAAATCACCCAAAATGATTCCCGGGCGCGGCCACCGCTGCTGCTCACTGCTCCCCTCACCTCCCAGCGGGTGATCAAGGGTGATGGGTCAAATGCAGAGAATAATTTCACCCCACCGAGCGTGTGTGTGACAATCATTGGTACTTTGACTTTAACTTAACCATAACTTTTTTTCTTGTTAAATTGTGCCCTTTTGCACTGTCTTTCCTTTTTTGGGTTTAATTAGAACAACAAATGGCCCCCCGGCCGCACTTTGGACAACCTTTAATTATTGTCCCTTCTTAATGTCCCTGGTTTTAGTCGTCGTCTTCAGGAGTCTTGATGATTAAGAATGGGATGAATCAACAAAAAGACATCCTGCATGTTGTTTTAGAGACAAAAGAACTTTACCCCCCACTGGGAATGTTTAGTTTCTCCTTTATATAAACAGAAAATGAGAATTCAAGCATTTTGGAGCAGTAAAACAGGACGGTCCATATGGGTTCCATCCAAACAATCAATCCTTGCAGTGTCAAAACAGCTCACTTGGTCTGCTGCCATGAAAGGCAACACATTAGAAAGGCCAAATGGAGGTTTTGGCGTCGGCGGGGGCCCCACCACACCCCCTTTTACCGGCTCTTTTCACTCGCTTGCAGCCATTTGGGTTCCTGATCGGAATTCCAAGTGGACAACAACAACACAAATACAAACTCAAGCAAAATGAAAGATTATGACATCATCAAAAAACACAAGTTATCAAACTGCCCCCCCCCCCCCACCACCCCCCGCCCCCAACCTGTCACCCGCCATCACCCTGTGCACACGTTGAAGGATGCAACCAACCAACCTGTTCCCAGCAGAAGCAAGGCGAAGGAGCGTTGAGCAAAGTCGGGGGAAGGACTCCCAAATATCCAGTCGAGGCGGCGAGTGAGCGGCTCCTCGGGCCTTTTGGGATAATTGGACTCGAGAGCGTCGATCAGCGTGGAGATCAAGCAGGTGTGCTCTGTCACAACAAGGGGAGGGGAGAGAGAGAGGACGGCAGAGAGAGAGGGAAGGAAGGCAAGAGGAGGAGGAGGAGGAGGAGGAGGAGGAGGAGGAGGAACAATTGGTGGAGCTTAGCGGGGAAAACAGCTGGAAATAAAAGGGAAGAAAGTGAGAGTAGAGAAGTGATTCAGCTGGCATGAAGGCTCTGCAACATCTGGGAATGATAGCGTCTTCCTCCACCTTCATCCTGAAGGCTGCACTCACTTGTCACTTTCAGCTCGCTTTAAACCAATTCTGATAGGTTCGCTCCACTAGTTCCGAACAAGCGGACTGAGACCACTTGGGATGAGACGAACTCTAGAACAGTCCGGTTCACTTGAGCTCAATAAACACGAACCATGAGTGTTAAAGTGTCCAACGGACAATTGTAACAAATTGTTTGTTGTAACGCTCCTAAAATAAACTGACATTTCTGTTTTTTCATCTTTAAATCTGAACAGCAACTATAGCATGCACCAGACATTGTTGGTTATACTCTCTAGTGTACTAAGATTTTGGTAATGTATTTGGATACTTTTCGGTACTTTTCGATAGTAGTTAAAGGCCTACTGAAACCCACTACTACCCACCACACAGTCTGATAGTTTATATATCAATGATGAAATATTAACATTGCAACACATGCCAATACGGCCTTTTTAGTTTACTAAATTACAATTTGAAATTTCCCGGGAGTTTTTTCTTGAAAACGTCGCGTAATGATGATGCGTACGCGTGACGTCACGGGCTGTTATGAAATATGAGCGCTGCACACACACACAGCTAAAAGTCGTCTGCTTTAACAGCATACTTACACAGTATTTTGGAAATCCGTATTGCTGAATCCTTTGCAATTTGTTCAATTAATATTGGAGAAGTCATAGTAGAAAGATGGAGTTGGGAAGCTTTAGCCTTTAGCCACACAAACACACGGTGATTCCTTGTTTAAAATTCCTGGAGTTGAAACATTCCTATGGATCAGAGCGCGGTCAAGCCAACATGGATCCCTACCAAATGTCAACCAGCAGGTTTCGGTGAGAAAATTGTGGTTAAAAAGTCCGTTCTTACCGGAGTAAAGCTGAGCCTCTGCCGTCGACTCCCCTGAGACACTGCGCGTCGAGACACCCTTCCGACTATCAGGTACTATTTAACTCACTAAAACACTAGCAACACAATAGAAAGATAAGGGATTTCCCAGAATTATCCTAGTAAATGTGTCTAAAAACATCGGAATCCGTTACTTGTTTTTTTTTATCTTTTTTTTTTCTAGTCTGTCGCTATCAATATCCTCAAACACGAATCTTTCATCCTCGCTCAAATTAATGGGGAAATTGTCGTTTTCTTGGTCCGAATAGCACTTTTTGTTGGAGGCTCCCATTAAAAATAATGTGAATATGTGGGGAGCTATCACACGTGTGACGTCATCGTCTGCGATGAGGCAGGGCATTTCTCTTAGCACCGAAAGTTGCGAACTTTATCGTGGATGTTCTCTACTAAATCCTTTCAGCAAAAATATGGCAATATCGCGAAATGATCAAGTATGACACATAGAATGGACCTGCTATCCCCGTTTAAATAAGAAAATCTCACTTCAGTAGGCCTTTAATGGCGGGTAGTGGGGGACTGGTACTTTTTAGAGGCGGTATAGTATGGAATATAATTAATTAGTATCACAGTACTATACTAACACCAGTATACCGTTTTTTTTTTGTTTTGTTTTGTTTTTTTTTTGTTTTTTTCCCAAGATGGCGCTGCTGTAGTGGCTGCTGTAGGCAGGAGCTCTGTGCTCTTGTGTCATCCTTTTGTGTTTCCCTCTTGTTTTCATGTCTTATTATATTTTTTTGCATTTTGGTCCGGGACCCTTTGGCACTGTGTGACAAGGGGTGGCACTTTCGTGACCTCTGTGGTGCTTTTTTTGTGGACTTCTGGATCTGCCTCCCGGGAGCCTTTTGGCCATGGAGACCAGCTGCTGGGTCTCTGCTACACCAGAGTCTGTTTGGAGGGACTGGAGGAGATGCGGATGAGGGGGACAGGGCTGCGGAGCTAGCACTGAGCGCTGGGACGGAGAGGCTTCGCGGTGTCTTGACTGGGTGAGCAGGTGTCGGACACCTCAGTCACCTTGGACGTAGCCTCGCTCATCCATGCGGACTGGACATTGGCCGAGAGTGGAGTCGGCTGTCTTGGTTGCTTTGTTGGGTCTGCTCCTGTCTCTGGCCATGCTCCCTCCTCCCCAGCAGACGATGGCGTGGAACACCACAGAGGCCACCACAGTGTATATGTTTATTTTATTTTTATTCATAGCTGTATGTAGAAGTGTCTGCTTGTATCTGCTGCTTTAATGTCTTTAATGTCCTCTGTGTTCTTTGATGTTTGATGTTTCCCTCTTACACACATGTAAGAGGGATGTGTACCATGGCTATGAGTTGTTGTTTTTTTCCCTTGGCCTCAGTCTGCACCCCCACTCCAGGGCCTAGGCTAAGACCGATTTTTTTTTATTTTATTTTCACGGTGGCAGAGGGGTTAGTGCGTCTGCCTCACAATACGAAGTTCCTGCAGTCCTGGGTTCAAATCCAGGCTCGGGATCTTTCTGTGTGGAGTTTGCATGTTCTCCCCGTGAATGCGTGGGTTCCCTCCGGGTACTCCGGCTTCCTCCCACTTCCAAAGACATGCACCTGGGGATAGGTTGATTGGCAACACTAAATTGGCCCTAGTGTGTGAATGTGAGTGTGAATGTTGTCTGTCTATCTGTGTTGGCCCTGTGATGAGGTGGCGACTTGTCCAGGGTATACCCTGCCTTCCGCCAAATTGTAGCTGAGATAGGCGCCAGCGCCCCCCGCGACCCCGAAAGGGAATAAGCGGTAGAAAATGGATGGATGGATCTTCTATTTTTAATCCCATCCCCCCCCCCGTCCCCCCTTGTTTACCTGTATGTCATCTTTTTTGTAAGCGGCGCTGGAAGCCGGCAGACCCGCCAGCGATCCTGTTCTGTCTCCCTGTAATGTTTGTCTGATCTTGAATGGGATTGTGCTGAAAATTGTAATTTTCCTGAAGGAACTCTCCTGACGGAATAAATAAAGTACTATCTATCTATCTATCTATCTATCTATCTATCTATCAACCCTATTATCACTGATGCCGGTGGCGCTTTACATAGTAACGCGTTAGTCTAATATGACGTCTTTTTTCATTAACGACAAATGTAACGTGTTACTTTTTCCAAACCAGTAGTCAGATTAAAGTTTTCAAGTTGGAAATACAGTCAATATTTCGAGTTACAGAAGTTGGTCGGGCGGTATGTTGTCGAGGAAATGCTGCCCTTAAGCACAGTTGACTCGCCCTCGTTTCGTGCCATAATAAACAAGATCCTCGCTATACTATCAAGGCGGCCGTGCCTCACAGAACATCCTTTTTGTCCTACCTGGAGATGCAGTATGCACAGATGGAGAGCAACCTGAAAGCCGCACTGAATGATGAATAGACTTTCTGACAAGAGGTTTGAGAGGCTTTTGTTAATGAGGTACAACCACTTGTCATAAGTTGATTATAACAATACAACAATTAGCGCTAACATGTGGTTGTGGAAGGCTTCCTGCCCTCCTCGTGCGTGTTCCATGGATCTTGGAGAAATGACATCTCTTGATCAGGTTTGACTCTTATTTATTCTGACAATCAACAGTTCTCTGTGCTTTTCAGCAAGTGTCTTTTGTGTTGTCTCTCGCGTGGGCTCCAGCTTCCACTGCCGCCGCCTCCCGACTGCGGCCTGTTAACAGAACGACAGGTGATTAGATGAACGCTTTCAGCTGTGTCATCCACTCACCTGTCGCCAACCTCGAAGGTGGCTCTGCCACACCCTGCTTCCCTGCAGGTGCGCAGGCCACGCCCACCACGGTGGTGTTATACACTGTTTTGTAAAAGCACGCCAAGCTGCTCTGATGTTATAAAAAACAGGTTCAGTGTTCATAAGAAAAGTGAAACAAAATTTAATAGTTACATTCATATTTGTAGGTTTTGCTTTTGCAGTCGTCCTGGTCGTGGAACTGCGGACCAGCTCTATACTCTCGGCAGGGTTCTTGAGGGTGCATGGGAGTTTGCCCAACCAGTCTACATGTGCTTTGTGGACTTGGAGAAGGTATTCGACCGTGTCCCTAGGGAAGTCCTGTGGGGAGTGCTCAGGGAGTATGGGGTATCGGACTGTCTTATTGTGGCGGTCCGCTCCCTGTACGATCAGTGCCAGAGCTTGGTCCGCATTGCCGGCAGTAAGTCGAACACATTTCCAGTGAGGGTTGGACTCCGCCAAGGCTGTCCTTTGTCACCGATTCTGTTCATAACTGTTATGGACAGAATTTCTAGGCGCAGTCAAGGCGTTGAGGGGTTCCGGTTTGGTAACCGCAGGATTAGGTCTCTGCTTTTTGCAGATGATGTGGTCCTGATGGCTTCATCTGACCGGGATCTTCAGCTCTCGCTGGATCGGTTCGCAGCCGAGTGTGAAGCGACCGGAATGAGAATCAGCACCTCCAAGTCCGAGTCCATGGTTCTCGCCCGGAAAAGGGTGGAGTGCCATCTCCGGGTTGGGGAGGAGACCCTGCCCCAAGTGGAGGAGTTCAAGTACCTAGGAGTCTTGTTCACGAGTGAGGGAAGAGTGGATCGTGAGATCGACAGGCGGATCGGTGCGGCGTCTTCAGTAATGCGGACGTTGTACCGATCCGTTGTGGTGAAGAAGGAGCTGAGCCGGAAGGCAAAGCTCTCAATTTACCGGTCGATCTATGTTCCCATCCTCACCTATGGTCATGAGCTTTGGGTCATGACCGAAAGGATAAGATCACGGGTACAAGCGGCCGAAATGAGTTTCCTCCGCCGTGTGGCGGGGCTCTCCCTTAGAGATAGGGTGAGAAGCTCTGCCATCCGGGAGGGACTCAAAGTAAAGCCGCTGCTCCTTCACATCGAGAGGAGCCAGATGAGGTGGTTCGGGCATCTGGTCAGGATGCCACCCGAACGCCTCCCTAGGGAGGTGTTTAGGGCACGTCCAACCGGTAGGAGGCCACGGGGAAGACCCAGGACACGTTGGGAAGACTATGTCTCCCGGCTGGCCTGGGAACGCCTCGGGATCCCCCGGGAAGAGCTAGACAAAGTGGCTGGGGAGAGGGAAGTCTGGGTTTCCCTGCTTAGGCTGTTGCCCCCGTGACCCGACCTCGGATAAGCGGAAGATGATGGATGGAGTATTAACAGTCAGGTGGAACTCAAAGTGTGCAAAGTGGATTGCGTCTCTTAAGTGAGCAGAATAAGGCGCACACCCTATGTTGTGTCCATCCATCCATTTTCTAACGCTTATTCCCTTTGGGGTCGCAGAGGGCGCTGGTGCCTATCTCAGCTACAATCGGGCGGAAGGCGGTGTACACCCTGGACAAGTCTCCACCTCCTCGCAGTGCCCCCATGTTGTGTCTCTGTCTTCAAACGCCCACAATACTGACAAGAGAAAACGCTAATAATTCAAATAGCACACGCAATGTGATTTATCAACATTCATCACCAATTTGTAAGCACTATTTTATTTAGCTTGTTTGAAAAGGATGCGCAAACACACAATTTGCGTAAGGAGTGCTGGTGCTGCACAGACACGATAGACAGAGAATCCTCCGTCCTACGTGTACATTTCAACATTTTGGACGGCCAGAAATAAAAATTATTAGATAAAATATGTATTGTTAACATATATCCCATATGATAAAAACTTCTTAAAGTTTGCATTTTTTGCATCTTGAGCACAGTAGTGCAGCCTGTCTCTCATGTCATTTCATTGGTGAAAAAAAAGGTGGTGTCAATGTAGATGCACTGTTTCTAAAATCCCTATGAAAAGTCATTCATGTCTGCTGCTTGTTTGAAAACATAGCAAAACGCCACAGGTAGGATCATGATTAGGTGAATATGCAGTAAATAAGAGTCTCCATGATAGCCGTGTATACTAAATGGTAAATGAGTTGTACTTGTATAGCACTTTTCTACCTTCAAGGTACTCAAAGCGCTTTCACACTACTCCCACATTCACCCATTCACACACATATTCACACACTGCTGGAGGGAGCTGCCATTCAAGGCGCTAACCAGCACCCATCAGGAGCAAGGGTGAAGTGTCTTGCTCAAGGACACAACGTACATATCCTCTACATATGAGTCAAGCGTTTCACCATCACTTTACTATAGAAGATCACTTTTATTATTTTTCTTTGAACACAATTAACAGTTAATTCAACACAAATATTGTCAGCGTTTGGAAAATGTGTTTTGTTTTGTAATTAAATATTTTTTTATTTTATTATATTACTTTTATTAGTCTCTACATATTTGTTCAAATTCAGTATGTGGAAGCTCTTGAATTTTGCAGTCATACCTGATCTAAAAATCAAGCTTTTAAAAAAAAAATAAAAAAAAATTGTGATTTTAAAAAAAGGAGCAGAGGAAGAATTTTGTATGTTTTGTCATATTCTACCGGTAGTTACTATTATTTTTAGATTATTATGAATATATCTTTTTATTTCCCCCCACAAATCAAACACATTTATTCGTACAAAACTTCTAACGTGGAACGATAAAAATTACAACATTTTAAAGAAATATAACAATATTATAAAAATCCAAAAATCAAGCACATTTACCTGATATACAACTTAAAAAAGCAATAATATTGTAGAATATTTGAGAGCAAAAGTAGTATTTTATTTGTCCACTTTATCCAAAAAGCAAACACATTTTAAAGATAAAAGAATACAACAATAATTTTCTATGTAATTTTTAAGAAGGAACCTAGCAATAATTTGTCTTAATTTCTTATAGTTGTCAAAAGAATCAGGAATATACTTTTAAAATAGGGACGGCGTGGCGCAGTGGTAGAGTGGCCGTGCGCAACCCAAGGGTCCCTGGTTCAAATCCCACCTAGTACCAACCTCGTCACGCCCATTGTGTCCTGAGCAAGACACTTCACCCTTGCTCCTGATGGGTGCTGGTTGGCCCCTTGCATGGCAGCTCCCTCCATCAGTGTGTGAATGTGTGTGTGAATGGGTAAATGTGGAAGTAGTGTCAAAGCGCTTTGAGTACCTTGAAGGTAGAAAAGCGCTATACAAGTACAACCCATTCATTCATTCATTCATATCCTACTAAATAAGACCTACAGTACGGTAGCATCGCTAACCCAACAAGGGACTCCTTCCAGTAGCTCAACCCACTCAGCTGATGACTTTATGCAATTCTTTAGTAAGAAAATTGAAGTCATTAGAAAGGAGATTAAAGACAATGCGTCCCAGCTACAACGGGGTTCTATTAACACTGACACGATTGTATGTACGGCGGATACTGCCCTCCAAAATAGTTTCTCTCGTTTTGAGGAAATAACATTAGAGGAATTGTTACAACGTGTAAATGGAATAAAACAGACAACATGCTTACTTGACCCTCTTCCTGGGAAACTGATCAAGGAGCTCTTTGTATTATTAGGTCCATCATTGCTAAATATTATAAACTTATCACTCTCCTCGGGCACTGTTCCCCTAGCATTCAAAAAAGCGGTTATTCATCCTCTTCTTAAAAGACCTAACCTCGATCCTGACCTCATGGTAAACTACCGACCGGTGTCTCACCTTCCTTTTATTTCAAAAATCCTTGAAAAAATTGTTGCGGAGCAGTTAAATGAACACTTAGCGTCTAACAATCTATGTGAAACCTTTCAATCCGGTTTCAGGGCAAATCACTCGACGGAGACAGCCCTCGCAAAAATGACTAATGATCTATTGCTAACGATGGATTCTGATGCGTCATCTATGTTGCTGCTCCTCGATCTTAGCGCTGCTTTCGATACCGTCGATCATAATATTTTATTAGAACGTATCAAAACACGAATTGGTATGTCAGACTTAGCCCTGTCTTGGTTTAACTCTTATCTTACTGATAGGATGCAGTGTGTCTCCCATAACAATGTGACCTCGGACTACGTTAAGGTAACGTGTGGAGTTCCCCAGGGTTCGGTCCTTGGCCCTGCACTCTTCAGCATCTACATGCTGCCGCTAGGTGACATTATACGCAAATACGGTGTTAGCTTTCACTGTTATGCTGATGACACCCAACTCTACATGCCCCTAAAGCTGACCAACACGCCGGATTGTAGTCAGCTGGAGGCGTGTCTTAATGAAATTAAACAATGGATGTCCGCTAACTTTTTGCAACTTAATGCCAAAAAAACGGAAATGCTGATTATTGGTCCTGCTAGACACCGACCTCTATTTAATAATACAACTCTAACATTTGACAACCAAACAATTAAACAAGGCGACACGGTAAAGAATCTGGGTATTATCTTCGACCCAACTCTCTCCTTTGAGGCACACATTAAAAGCGTTACTAAAACGGCCTTCTTTCATCTCCGTAATATCGCTAAAATTCGCTCCATTCTGTCCACTAAAGACGCTGAGATCATTATCCATGCGTTTGTTACGTCTCGCCTCGACTACTGTAACGTATTATTTTCGGGTCTCCCCATGTCTAGCATTAAAAGATTACAGTTGGTACAAAATGCGGCTGCTAGACTTTTGACAAGAACAAGAAAGTTTGATCACATTACGCCTGTACTGGCTCACCTGCACTGGCTTCCTGTGCACTTAAGATGTGACTTTAAGGTTTTACTACTTACGTATAAAATACTACACGGTCTAGCTCCATCCTATCTTGCCGATTGTATTGTACCATATGTCCCGGCAAGAAATCTGCGTTCAAAGGACTCCGGCTTGTTAGTGATTCCCAAAGCCCAAAAAAAGTCTGCGGGCTATAGAGCGTTTTCATTTCGGGCTCCAGTACTCTGGAATGCCCTCCCGGTAACAGTTCGAGATGCCACCTCAGTAGAAGCATTTAAGTCTCACCTTAAAACTCATTTGTATACTCTAGCCTTTAAATAGACTCCCTTTTTAGACCAGTTGATCTGCTGTTTTTTTTCTTTTCTTTTTCTTCTATGTCCCACTCTCCCCTGTGGAGGGGGTCCGGTCCGATCCGGTGGCCATGTACTGCTTGCCTGTGTATCGGCTGGGGACATCTCTGCGCTGCTGATCCGCCTCCGCTTGGGATGGTTTCCTGCTGGCTCCGCTGTGAACGGGACTCTCGCTGCTGTGTTGGATCCGCTTTGGACTGGACTCTCGCGACTGTGTTGGATCCATTATGGATTGAACTTTCACAGTATCATGTTAGACCCGCTCGACATCCATTGCTTTCCTCCTCTCTAAGGTTCTCATAGTCATCATTGTCACCGACGTCCCACTGGGTGTGAGTTTTCCTTGCCCTTATGTGGGCCTACCGAGGATGTCGTAGTGGTTTGTGCAGCCCTTTGAGACACTAGTGATTTAGGGCTATATAAGTAAACATTGATTGATTGATTGATACACTGTTTCAATGTCCACATTTCTCTGTTGATGCAATTGTTGATGACTGAAGTACTGATATCAACCAAAGCTCCTCATCCCACCCCCCGGATTGTATATAATGTAAATAATTCAATGTACATACTATGATGATTAACCTGTGTGATGACTGTATTATGCTGATAGTATATATTTGTACCATGAATTGATTAACGTGGACCCCGACTTAAAGAAGTTGAAAAACTTATTCGGGTGTTACCATTTAGTGGTCAATTGTACGGAATATGTACTGAACTGTGCAATCTACTAATAAAAGTATCAATCAATCAATCAAAAACGGACGTGACGAGGTTGGTACTAGGTGGGGATTGAACCAGCGACCCACGGCCACTCTCCCACTGCGCCACGCACAATCCTTATTTAAACAAGGTGGTCTGCACCACTTTACAATTGCACACAAAGTCTTAGTAGATCGCACGCAACGCGACCACCATAGCAGAGGTCCCAAACCTTTTTTGCACCACCGAATGATGTCATCACAATGGCAGCCCATGATGCCTTCAAGCAGCATGCCAAATGAATGAATGAATGAATCAAGCTATAATACGTCGAGACATGGTTCACACACAGAGGAATATTTGGCGCCACGTAAAAGTTGGTAAACCGATAAGGTCGCAAATAGAGGCGAGGTTCCACTGTACCACGGTTGCAGCACAGTCGCCCGGCTGGTCCTTCCACCAGCCTCTCAAAAGATGTGAATTTATGTTGTTTTCTCCTACAGTATTATGAGGGGAAATGTGCTTTATTTTCTAATGCAAATGCCAAATGTGATTCAACCTAGCAGATTGCATTTTGGTTTGGAATGAGTGCATCATGAAATATGTCACAACATCTGCCCTTGTCTTTACTTTATGTTTTTTACTGCACAGCCTCTGGTACAGTGTTTTTCAACCACTGTGCCGCGGCACAGTGTGCCGCGAGATACAGTCTGGTGTGCCGTAAGAGATGATCTAATTTCACCTATTTGGGTTGAAAATATTTTTTTGCAAACCAGTAATTATAGTCTGCAAATGATGTGTTGTTGTTGAGTGTCTGTGCTGTCTAGAGCTCTTCCATATCAGTAGGTGGCAGCCGGTAGCTAATTGCTTTGTAGATGTCAGAAACAGCTGGAGGCAGCATGCATGTAAAAAGGTTTCTAATGCTTAAACCAAAAATAAACAAAAGTTGGGTGCCCCTAAAAAAAAGGCATTGAAGCTTAGGGAAGGCTATGCAGAACCAAACTAAAATTGAACATGCAACAAAAGTAAACAAAAACAGAATGCTGGATGACAGCAAAGACTTACTGTAGAGCAAAGACGGCGTCCACAATGTACATCCGAACATGACATGACAATCAACAATGTCCCCACAAAGAAGGATGAAAACAACTGAAATATTCTTGATTACTAAAACAAAGTAGATGCGGGAAATATCGCTTAAAGGAAGACATAAAACTGCTACAGTGAAATACCAACAAAAAAAGAGAATAAGCCACCAAAATTAAAGTGCAAGACAAGAAGTAAAACACTACACACAGGAAAACAGCAAAAAAGTGAAAATAAGTCGTGATGTGATGTGACAGGTGGTGACAGTACACCTACTTTGAGACAAGAGCTATAGTGATGCATGCTTGCTTATGCTTTAAGGTCATATCCAACAATTGCGACAACCACATTTTACTGTTAAGTGAGTTTCAATTTTAAATCATTTCTGCTGGTGGTGTGCCTCGGCTCAAAAAAGGTTGAAAAACACCCCTCTAGTACCATAAAACAAATACTGTATTGGCTGACCAAAGTGCATTTGTGTCGCAAAGATGTTTTTTTTTTTTTTTTTAATAAAATACAAATATACCAACAAAAATGCAGCAAGAAAATGTATAGAGTAAAATGTGTAATCTTAGGATGAAAAGTTACCATTTTAATAACAGGAAGATTAAATACATAAAACTTCTTAGGTTTTTTAAGGTTTTACTACTTACGTATAAAATACTACACGGTCTAGCTCCATCCTATCTTGCCGATTGTATTGTACCATATGTCCCGGCAAGAAATCTGCGTTCAAAGGACTCCGGCTTATTAGTGATTGCCATAGTCCAAAAAAAGTCTGCGGGCTATAGAGCGTTTTCGGTTCGGGCTCCAGTACTCTGGAATGCCCTCCCGGTAACAGTTCGAGATGCCACCTCAGTAGAAGCATTTAAGTCTCACCTTAAAACTCATTTGTATACTCTAGCCTTTAAATAGACTCCCTTTTTAGACCAGTTGATCTGCCGTTTCTTTTCTTTTCCTTCTATGTCCCACTCTCCCTTGTGGAGGGGGTCCGGTCCGATCCGGTGGCCATGTACTGCTTGCCTGTGTATCGGCTGGGGACATCTCTGCGCTGCTGATCCGCCTCCGCTTGGGATGGTTTCCTGCTAGCTCCACTGTGAACGGGACTCTCGCTGCTGTGTTGGATCCGCTTTGGACTGGACTCTCGCGACTGTGTTGGATCCATTGTGGATTGAACTTTCACAGTATCATGTTAGACCCGCTCGACATCCATTGCTTTCCTCCTCTCCAAGGTTCTCATAGTCATCATTGTCACCGACGTCCCACTGGGTCATTTTTGTCACCGATGTCCCACTGGGTGTGAGTTTTCCTTGCCCTTATGTGGGCCTACCGAGGATGTCGTGGTGGTTTGTGCAGCCCTTTGAGACACTAGTGATTTAGGGCTATATAAGTAAACATTGATTGATTGATTGATTGATTGAAAACTTCTTAGTATGTTGGATTGATTTGGACACCCTTGCTCTAAATGATCCACACTAGCTTGTATCTTTTCTATATTTTTGCCGTAGCTTAGCATACCAATCAGAACACTTCTGACGGATGAATTCATTCCTGAGAGCCTGATCAGGTTTGTTTAGGTTGCCATGATGGACTTCTATTTTGGGTCCAGTTCTCCATCCTCTGCATTCATCTTTTCTCCGTCTCTCTTAGTCAAAACTAAACAGGATCAGTTGGTTTCCTTACACAAACACACACCAGGCTAAAGTGCAGACCACACACGGCACCCCCCCCTAAATCTGCCAAAAGAGTCCATCCTTAGGCTGACAGCACGGACAATGACCGAAGCTAAAGCCTTTAAGTTGAAATGGCGTTCACTGAAGGGAGAAAGAAAAAGAAGAAAGTAGGATTTTTTGCGGTCATTTCGACAATAATAAGCTTGAGAAATACGGAGTGAGAAAGAGAGAGAGAGAGAGGCTGTTCGGATCTCTCAATCTGTGGCAGATAATGAAAGACAGCCCAGTTGGAAAGGACGATCAAGAGGAAGTACAACATGAGAACAACACCTTTCAGCTTAAACAAAGACCCTCTTTCAGTGGTATAAAAGTTTAGTATTTTGTTACATAAACCTTGTCAAGCATATTCTTAATCGGACACAAGCCCAAGTCTACTTGTAGTCCTGTAGCTCAAAGCCTAAATCAAGTATATTTGCAGAGTTCAAGGTCCCTTATTACACAAAAGTGTTCGAACTGAAGTACAAGGTGTGTCAGGAAAGTTCCACGACTCTTGATTTTGGTCACATTCTTGGATGTGAGTTGTGTTTTACTATTTAAAAGTGTGGAATGATAGAAAAGGTTTAATCAAGTCAAAGTAGTCAAACAGAGACTAACCTATTTTTTATTAACCATCTGGAATGGACTTATGCTGTCTTTAAATTGAGGTGGAGTGGTAATTGTTTATTTTTTGGCCACACTTAATGACCACAATAATTCATTAAGTTAAGCTCATGATGCAGTTAGTTGAGAGCGCTAACAAATTACATTTAAATTGGTCAAAATAAGAATTTTAAATAATCATATAACTGTCATGTCTTTGTGATCACGTTTTGTTTAGTTGTGTTCTGTTGGTTTAAGACTCTTTTTAGTTCCTGTTCACGCTCCCTTGTTTGGTTACCATGACGACTAATAAGTTCACCTGATTCACTTGGACTCACACACCTGATTTGTTTGGACTCACGCACCTGTCAATAATCATGTCACTATTATTTAAGCTTGTAGTTGCCAGGCAGTCGGCCTGGCGTCATTGTACTGCGTACTCTACACTCTGTTTCATACCTATTTCATGTCATAGTTCATGCGGCCCTGCTCACGTCAGCACAATTCCTTTGTATTCCGAGAAGACAAACCACACCAAAGTCCACGTTCTAACAATGACCTGTCATTATGTACTGAAATATGATTTTATTATTTATTAGTGTATGTCCTGGTAGTTGAGGTGGAGTGGAAATTGTTTTGCTTTTGGCCATACTTAGTGGCCACAATAATCCGTTAAGTTAAACTCATGACGCAGTAAATTGAATGATGTGGACACGTTTGTTACTGGATACTCTCTCTAATAGGTTTTTGCCTTGGAGACTTTGCATGTGTAAGTAATATGCAACCATACCTATTTGATACTACAGCAATAAATAAACCAAGGAGAAATTAATGGTTTTATGAGAAGTGTTTGTATTTGTTGCAAATATTGAGAAAAAAGCGACTGGAAAGTTTCCAGGTATTATTTGATTTCTATAAATTGCTGTTTTTTTCCAGCAAGCGCTATCAAATTATCTTTAAATTGGCCAGAAAAATAATTGAAATAATCATATATATTCAGGTGTTTTTAGACACATTTACTAAGATAATTCTGGGAAATCCCTTATCTTCCTATTGTGTTGTTAGTGTTTAAGTGAGTTTAATAGTACCTGATAGTCGGAAGGGTTTGTCCACGCATGTTTTGAGGCCAGTGTCTGATGGTGAGTGGCGACTTTTTACCACAATTTTCTCACCCAAAAACTGCTGGTTGACATTTGGTCGGGATCCATGTTCGCTAGACCGCTCTGATCCATAAGAAAGCTTCACCTCCGGGAATTTTAAACAAGGAATCACAGTGTGTTTGTGTGGCTAAAGGCTAAAGCTTCCCAACTCCATCTTTCTACTTTGACTTCTCCATTATTAATTGCACAAATTGCAAAGGATTCAGCAACACAGATGTCCAAAATACTGTGTAATTATGCGGTTAAAGCAGACGACTTTTAGCTGTGTGTGTGCGCAGCGCTAATATTTCCTAACAGTCCGTGATGTCACGCGTACATGTCATCATTCCACGACGTTTTCATCAAGAAACTCCCAGGAAATTTAAAATTGCAATTTAGTAAACTGAAAAGGCCGTATTGGCATGTGTTGCAATGTTAATATTTCATCATTGATATATAAACTATCAGACTGCGTGGTGGGTAGTAGTGGGTTTCAGTAGGCCTTTAAGTTGCGGTAGTTTATAAATTAATTAATGTTTCTAGCTAATGCGTCACGGACCGGTAGTTGGGGACCACTGCCAAAGTGTATTGTACACAGCCTGGATAAAATGTCGGATGTAAAAGTATATACAGTATGTAGAGATGATGTTTAAGTGATAAGCGGTAGAAAATGGATAGATGGATGAATGTTTAAGTGCTCATTTTATGACATTGATTAATTTAACTTTTATCATTGTGTTTATTTGTGTGATCACAAATCTGTTCTTTTTAAAGCAGGCCTTTAATTGACTTTTGAATGTGGCAAAGCTGGAGGATTCCCTCACTGTGGTAGGTAGACTGTTCCACAGTAAGCGTCCCTTGTGAGAAAACCATTTTGACCAAAAGAGGTTTTTCTCACAGGCACCTCACAGTCTCCCCTGGTTATAGCCCCTCGTCATTCGAGATGTCAATGTTCCACTTGTTCTGTATTTCGTGTCGTCATTTAGTAGAGGCGGAACTAATCCATGTATACATTTATATATTAGACAGGCGTTTTTTTTTTTTAATTTAAAAAAATGATCAAAGCTCAGTAGATTGTCTTAGAAAAGAAGATTACAGTGATAGATAGATAGTACTTTATTTATTCCGTCAGGAGAGTTCCTTCAGGAAAATTACAATTTTCAGTACAATCCCATTCAAGATCAGACAAACATTACAGGGAGACAGAACAGGATCGCTGACGGGTCTGCGGCTTCCAGCGCCCCTTACAAAAAATATGACATACAGGTAAATAAGGGGGGTGGGAGGGGGGGGGGGGGGGAAGAAAAAAATAGAAGATTAAAATAAAATTAAAAAATCGGTCTTAGCCTAGGCTCTGGAGTGGGGGTGCAGACTGAGGCCAAGGGAAAAAAAACAAAAAAAAAACAACAACAACTCATAGCCATAGTACACGTCCCTCTTACATGTGTGTAAGAGGGAAACATCAAACATCAAAGAACACAGAGGACATTAAAGACATTAAAGCAGCAGATACAACCAGACACTTCTACATACAGCTATGAATAAAAAGTAAAATAAACATATCCACTGTGGTGGCCTCTGCGGTGTTCCACGCCATCGTCCGCTGGGGTGGAGGGGAGCATGACCAGAGACAGAAGCAGACCCAACAAGGCAACCAAGACAGCCGACTCCACTCTGTGATTGTAAGTACAATGTTTCTTGTCTAAATTTTTTTAAAGCTTTTTATAAATTAGTGGCACCTCTTCGGGACCAACTAGTTATACAATACCTTATGTGAGATCAGAGGTGGCTAGAGTAGCCAGAAATTGTACTCAAGTAAGAGTACAGTTACTTTAGAGATATATTACTCAAGTAAAAGTAAGGAGTAGTCACCCAAATATTTACTTGAGTAAAAGTAAAAAGTATGTTGTGAAAAAACTACTCAAGTACTGAGTAACTGATGAGTAACCTGTTCGTTTAATGATTACGGCAACAAATAATACACAAAAACATAAAAATAGCAATGAGCAAATTCAGAGCCAGGAATATCTCTTAAGCAATTAAAACAATATTATATATTAAATAATAATACATTAAAATAAAAATAAAAATAAGGCAAATTGAGCCACAATAACTTAACAGCACCATAGGCTCAGTAGGCATTGATTGATTGATTGATTGATTGATTGATTGAAACTTGTATTAGTAGATTGCACAGTACAGTACATATTCCGTAAAGTTGACCACTAAATGGTAACACCCCAATAAGTTTTTCAACGTTAATCAATTAATAAATGACCAAGTCGAGGTGATCTGCCTCATATATACATACACATACACACATATCATATATATATATATATATATATATATATATATATATATATATATATATATATATATATATATAGTATATAATGTATTTTTATTTATTTTGCCGTTTTTGTTCACATGTTAAAGGTGTTTTAATGAATATACATGCATGTTTAACATAGATTCCTATCTTTAATGAAGACAAGAATATAAGTTGGTGTATTACCTGATTCTGATGACTTGCATTGATTGGAATCAGACAGTATAGTGCTGATAACGTCCCGGTTTTCAAATGGAGGAGAAAAAAAGTTCCTCCTTCCTGTCTAATACCACATGAAAGTCGTTGGTTTTTGGCATCGTATCCGTCCAGCTTCCATATTCGTTTTTAAACACTTTACAAGAAATACATTGGCGGCAAACTCCGTAGCTAGCTTGTATGCGCTGGCTTTCGGAGACTCTTATTTTGTTAGCGCAGGCGCGATGGAGCGGCACTTTTATTGTGAAGACAGGAACTGTGCGATCGGTCTTTAGGCTTTTGACGGGAAGTACGGTTGAAATAAAAAGTGTCTTTTTTTCCTTTACACTTTTGATTGATTGGTTGATTGATTGAAACTTTTATTAGTAGATTGCACAGTACAGTACATATTCCGTACAGTTGACCACTAAATGGTAACACCCCAATAAGTTTTTCAACATGTCGGGTTCTACGTGTGACGGTCACGTGACCAGCTGGCTCTGTTTGATTGGTCCAACGTCACCAGTGACTGCATTTGATTGGTGAAACGCAAGCATGCGTAGTTCCTACTTTGAATGCGTGTCTGACAAAATCAAAACAAACAAAGCGTGCATTAACAGATCGATAAAAAAAAAAGTAGCGAGTAGCGTCCTGATTGCAGATAAATGGAGCGGAGTAAAAGTAGCGTTTCTTCTCTATAAATATACTCAAGTAAAAGTAAAAGTATGTTGCATGAAAACTACTCTTAGAAGTACAATTTATCCCAAAAGTTACTCAAGTAGATGTAACGGAGTAAATGTAGCGCGTTACTACCCACCTCTGTGTGAGATGGATTGAACAATTTTGTATTTTTGATAAGGGGGTATAGGTAGTCTTTGAGTTACAATTTGATTCAAGCAACCTTATTTATTTTGTGTAACATTCTGGTGTATATCTGGACTCCGGAGATGCAGAGATCTAATGAGAAGTTTTTTGACTTTTTAAAGAATTTAATCCATGTAATACTTTAAAAAGGCAAATGGATGGCACAAAAAGCCCAAAGGCTTGTTTCCATTGTGGTCCATTAAATATTCTGTCATGATCCGCTGCCCGGATCATGTCATATTCTGGTTTTGTTCCGTTTTTGTATCACATCTTGTTAGTGTTTGACTTCCTTAGTTCCTGTTTGTTCGGTTGCCATAGTCACGAATTAATTTCACCTGCTTCTTGTTTACGGACTCACACCTGTTTTTAATCCATCCATCCATCCATTTCCTACCGCTTATTCCCTTTTGGGGTCGCGGGGGGGGCGCTGGTGCCTATGTCAGCTACAATCGGGCGGAAGGCGGGGTACACCCTGGACAAGTCGCCACCTCATCACAGGGCCAACACAGATAGACAGACAACATTCACACTCACATTCACACACTAGGGCCAATTTAGTGTTGCCAATCAACCTATCCCCAGGTGCATGTCTTTGGAAGTGGGAGGAAGCCGGAGTACCCGGAGGGAACCCACGCATTCACGGGGAGAACATGCAAACTCCACACAGAAAGATCACGAGCCTGGATTTGAACCCAGGACTGCAGGACCTTCGTATTGTGAGGCAGACGCACTAACCCCTCTGCCACCGTGAAGCCCCTGTTTTTAATCACTCTCCTTATTTAAGCCTGCCTTTTCAGTTTGCTCGTCTTCGCTTCCTAGTTTCTGTTCCATGCAACACGTGACAACGCTGATTCCCGACCGTGGTAAAACTATTTTTGTACTTCCTACGTTCCACGCTATGATTCCGGTTTTCTAGCTCCCATGCTAGCTCTTTGTTTTGCCTGTTTATGCCTAGTGCAAGTTTTTCTGTTCTTAGTCTGTTTTTTAGTGTAAATAAATCATAATTTCTTACTTTCACGCTGTGTCTAAGTCCGACTGCATAATTGAGAGAACGAACCCGCACCACAATGCCAGCGAAGCGTCACATATTCATCACATTTGATACATTCAATAATAAAAGATATATAACTTGTAACGTGTATATAAAAAAATTACATTTAAAAAAAATTCAAATTGTACGTACATATACACAGTATACATGTCAGGTGATTTGAAAAACAATATATACCAAAAATGGGGGGTGGTATATACACTATGTACACGTCAGGCAAATGGATGGAAAAAGCTCTCGTGTGTGAATGGGTAAATGTGGAAGTAGTGTCAAAGCGCTTTGAGTACCTTGAAGGTAGAAAAGCGCTATACAAGTACAACCCATTTATCATTTATTTATCATTTAAACAAAGCCATTTTTTTTTCCCGAACAGTTTATCTATTTTATAGAGGAATGTATTTATTCATAGAACTGGCCCCCAATGTCATTGAAAAAAGTATAGATTTTGAATCGAGAGTAATTTTTAATCGAGAATTGATTTTAAATCAAATCGTTACCCCGAGTAATTGATAGGCCCCAGCGCCCCTCGCAACCCCAAAAAGGAATAAGCGGTAGAAAATGGATGGATGAATGAATCGTTTGGTGCCCAAAGATTTACAGCCTTAGTAAATAGGCGTCTAAAGAGCAAAGCATTAAATCATAAAAGCATCAACTGTATCCTGATTGAGATGGTCTCCTGTGGACGGGACTCTCGCTGCTGTCTTGGATCCGCTTGAACTGAACTCTCGCGGCTGTGTTGGAGCCACTATGGATTGAACTTTCACAGTATCATGTTAGACCCGCTCGACATCCATTGCTTTCGGTCCCCTAGAGGGGGGGGGGGTTGCCCACATCTGAGGTCCTCTCCAAGGTTTCTCATAGTCAGCATTGTCACTGGCGTCCCACTGGATGTGAATTCTCCCTGCCCACTGGGTGTGAGTTTTCCTTGCCCTTTTGTGGGTTCTTCCGAGGATGTTGTAGTCGTAATGATTTGTGCAGTCCTTTGAGACATTTGTGATTTGGGGCTATATAAATAAACATTGATTGATTGATTGATTGGCAACCAAGAACAGGTGAATCTTGATAGCCAATCAGGGATGGGTGTTGCAGCCAGCACTAAGACCAGAGGACTAAAGGTAAACAGGCAGTAAACGAAAAATAAGAGCTCTGGTCAGGAAAGAATACAAAATACAAGAAACTAATGATAACTGACATGTGTAATCATGACAGTTTCACGGCTATGCTAATTTTATATCAACATTGATGACATTTTTATATAACTTCATGGTAGCACCATGAAGCACCCGAACGCCTCCCTAGGGATGTGTTTAGGGCACGTCCAGCTGGTAGGAGGCCACGGGGAAGACCCAGGACGCGTTGGGAAGACTATGTCTCCCGGCTGGCCTGGGAACGCCTCGGGATCCTCCGGGAAGAGCTAGACGAAGTGGCTGGAGATAGGGAAATCTGGGCTTCCCTGCTTAGGCTGCTGCCCCCGCGACCCGACCTCGGATAAGCGGAAGATGATGGATGGATGGTAGCACCATTTACACCTCCACTTTGACAGAGTTTGTTCGATATGAGCCCCTCAAAAAGCCTATTATTGAGTTGAGGTCTCTGACTGTTTGCTCCATTATTCCTCTTTCGTACGCCGGTGACATTGTTTAGTTTTTTTTGCGTGTTTTTATTTTATACTCTGAAATATTTCAAGAATGAGAGCGTAAATCCCAGACTGGACGACACTTGAGTGGTTTAGCAGCAGCAGGTGAGGCCGAGGAACAAATATGTCCTATTTTGTTCTAATGGACTAAACAGACAGAACACTAACACACTGAAGATGACAGTGAAATGTTGGAGTTTCCGCTCCAAGTGGGCCCTGTGGGAAAGGACCTCTGTGGACCAATGGAAACACGACGTATTCATGTGGTAATGATGCTAGCCACACACACACATATAACTTGGGGGTGAGATTAGTGTCATTACTGCTACACAACATTATTTAATGCACTTTTCCTTGCATTTATCCTCAACGGCCCCCAAAAGGCTCATCTCAAGGTGTTTATGATGGGCCGTTTCCTTGGTAACCGCCGTGAGAACATCTCTGTTCATTAATAAAAGATGATGGTCGTACAGACAAACGGGAATAAAAGAGTCATTTGGCTTCCAGACATAGTTACACAAAGAGCTCTGGTGTGTTGAAGTGAATAAAGATGCCAAAAAAACAAACATAATCTCTGATTTAATATTATGTGCAGCTTGAAGACGAGGAAGCGGGATCAAGATGATGATCAAAAGCAGTGCCATGTTTCTGCTGAGCTCGGCCTTTTTCCTCAGATCCCTGCAAGTATTTAGAAGTAAGCTCTCAAGTGGATTCTTCTTCATTTTTATTTTTTTTGACACCCGCGGGCGAACGGCAAGGCCGGGCTCGAACGCTCTGTGTCAACATCACCGCCAGAATGGAATGTATTCTCCCTTTAATGAACTAAACCGCGATCCTGTTCTGTTGATATGAGTGTAAGTCATAGCGTGCGTGCGTGCGTGCGTGTGTATGTGTGTGTGTGCGTGTGTGTGTGTGTGGCCACTTAAGGGACTGCTAAGTCCCACCAAAGCACTTCTTCTTAAATATTTTCTTATTACGATTTTTTTCACATATCCCCCTTGAATTAAAATACTACCTAATTTGATCACTGGGAGTGTCCCCATGCAACTTTTTCTCTTCCTACCCAATACCGGCATTGATTTTCTTACAATAATATTGGAAAATATTTGATCCAGAAAACCAATCGTATAGAACAGGGGTCGGCAACCGGCGGCTCCGAAGCCGCATGCGGCTCTTTGATCACTCTGATGTGGCTCAGCTGCATACTTGCCGACTCCTCTATTTTTCCGGGAGGTTTCCGGGTTTCAATGCCTCTCCCTGAAATCTCCCGTTGATAAAATTCTCAGATTTACATCCGGACAACAATGTTGAGGGCATGTCGTGATGACAATAACATTAACGCTCTCTAGAACATGCCGTGCCGTGCGCCTTCATACCATGCTAACTGAGTGCCGACCAGTCACATATAGTGTGCGCCCGCCGCTACCACGCTCAAGTGACTGCAAGGCATACTTTGCTCAACAGCCATACAGGTTACACTGAGGGTCGTGATATAAACAACTTTAACACTCTTACTAATATGCGCCATACTGTGAACCCACACCAAACAAGAATGACAAACACATTTCGGGAGAACATCCGCACTGTAACACAACATAAACACAACAGAAAAAATACCCAGAATCCCATGCATCCCTAACTCTTCTGGGCTACATTATACAAACCCCCCCCCCCCCCCCCCCGTGCGTTGGTTGAGGTGGGCGGGGTTGGGGGGGGGGGTGTATAATGTAGCCCGGAAGAGTTAGGGACTTTGTATGCTGTGTTATGTCATTTTAAGTTACAAAAGAGTTTTGTGGCTCCCATTGTTTTCTTTACTTTGTGAAACAGGTCAAAATGGCTCTTTGAGTGGTAAAGGTTGCCGACCTCTGGTATAGAACAATGGCAGACTTTTTTTTTCTACCAAAACTAGTAGCACACCTGTCTCACACCTGACATAACAATTTAAAATGTCTTATTGTTATAATCAAATGACAGCAGTCATTTCTGTGACATTATTTGTTTTATAAAGGCGATTTGGCCCACATACAATGAAAATAAGCCCTCCAAAAAGGTGTTTTTCATGATCTATGTACTAGTATGGTATAACTGTGTGGAGGTCCTGCTTTGGAATGTACCCCTTTCAGAGGTCACACTGAGTTCCCCTTAAAACAGTGGTTCTCAAATGGGGGTACGCGTACTCCTGGGGGTACTTGAAGGTATGCCAAGGGGTACGTGAGATTTTTTTAAAATATTCTAAAAATGGCAACAATTCAAAAATCCTTTACAAATATATTTATTGAATAATACTTCAACAAAATATGAATGTAAGTTCATAAACTGTGAAAAGAAATGCAACAATGCAATTTTCATTTTTGTGGACATGTTCCATAAATATTGATGTTAAAGATTTCTTTTTTTGTGAAGAAATATTAAGAAGTTCATGAATCCAGGTGGATCTCTATTACAATCCTCAAAGAGGGCACTTTAAGTTGATGATTACTTCTATGTGTAGAAATCTTTATAATTGAATCACTTTTAGTCATTTTTATATATTATTTTCCAAATAGTTCAAGAAAAACTACTGCAAATGAGCAATATTTTGCACTGTTATGCAATTTAATAAATCAGAAACTGAGGACATAGTGCTGTATTTTACTTCTTTATCTCTTTTTTTTCAACCAAAAATGCTTTCGTCTGATTAGGGGGTACTTGAATTAAAAAAATGTTCACAGGGGGTACGTAACTGAAAAAAGGTTGAGAACCACTGACTTAAAACATTCACATGTTGCACAATGAGATGTAAGCATGGGATAAAGTTTACATTCCTGTATCTTTCTGTCTGCAAAATAGATATTTTTATGAGCATTTCTTGTCATTTAGTAACATCATTTCATGACATAGAATGGACCTACTATCCCCATTTAAAGGGGAACATTATCACAATTTCAAAAGGGTTAAAAACAATAAAAATCAATTCCCAGTGGCTTGTTTTATTTTTTAAAGTTTTTTTTTTAATTTTACCGGTCCGGGAATATCCCTAAATCAAGCTTTAAAGTGCCTTATTTTCGCTATCTTCGAAACCACTATCCATTTCCCTGTGACGTCATACAGGGCTGCCAACACAAACAACATGGCGGTTACCACAGCAAGATATAGCGACATTAGCTCGGATTCAGACTCGGATTTCAGCGGCTTAAGCGAGTCAACAGATTACGCATGTATTGAAACAGATGGTCGGAGTATGGAGGCAGATAGCAAAAACGAAATTGAAGAAGAAATTCTAGCTATTGACGCTATTCAGCCATAGCGTGGGTGTACCCAATGAAGTGGCCCATAGCATCACTGCCTTATTAGCATCGCCGGTAAAATGTGCGGACCAAACGATCAGGACTTTCGCATCTTGTGACACTGGAGCAACTTAAATCCGTCGATTGGTAAGTGTTTGTTTCGCATTAAATGTGGGTATCTAGTTTCAAATGTACATATAGCTAGCGTAAATAGCATGTTAGCATCGATTAGGATAGCATGTTAGCATAGATTAACTGGCAGTCATGCCGTGACCAAATATGTCTGATTAGCACATAAGTCAACAACATCGACAAAACTCACCTTTGTGATTTTGTTAACTTAATCGTTGCAAATGCATCTGCAGGTTATCCATACATCTCTGTGCCATGTCTGTCTTAGCATCGCCGGTAAAATGTGGAGACACTCTGGTACATTCAATGGGGGTCTGGCGGCAGATTTTTTTGCCAGTGGTGCAACTTGAATCCTTCCCTGTTAGTGTTGTTACACCCTCCGACAACACACCGGCGAGGCATGATGTCTCCAAGGTTCCCAAAAATAGTCGAAAAAACGGAAAATAACAGAGCTGAGACCCGGTGTTTGTAATGTGAAAATGAATATGGCGGGTGTGTTACCTCGGTGACTTCACGTTCTGACGTAATCGCTAAAAGACCGATAAACAGAAAAGCGTTTAATTTGCCAAAATTCACCCATTTAGAGTTCGGAAATCGGTTAAAAAAATACATGGTCTTTTTTCTGCAACATCGAGGTATATATTGACGCTTGCATAGGTTTGGTGATAATGTTCCCCTTTAAAGAAGAAAATCTCATTTCAGTAGGCCTTTAAGTCCTTTAGCAGCTTTAAAATTATAAAATGGAATTGCTGAATAGACGATATATTTAATATTGTTTTTATTTCTGACCGTCCACAATGTTGACACACACACACACACACACGAAGGACGGAGGATTCTCGTCTTTTCATCGTTTGTCTTTGAAGCTCGACGAGAGCACCTATCCTGCGGCCGTGTGTGGAACTGCCGGTTTGCACGACTTTCCCACACGTGCTAAATAAAACACAAAATAACGCTCACAAGACAGTGAGCATGCTAAATAATTACGTTTCTCCTCCCGGTATTGTGGATGTTTTGATGATAAGCATATATTTTGCATATCAATAAAGACCGAGACGCTAAATTCTGCACACGTTTAGTAGATCAGCTTTTTTTGTGCCATTATAAAGTCTGCACGTGTTTTAGTACACGCAAACCTTTAGTAAATGGTATGTCTAGTTTCTGTGCTATTGTGGGCTTAGGTGTTGCCAGTGGTGCAACTTGAATCCCTCCCTGTTAGTGTTGTTACACCCTCCGACAACACACCGGCGAGGCATGATGTCTCCAAGGTTCCAGAAAATAGTCGAAAAAACGGACAATAACAGAGCTGAGACCCGGTGTTTGTAATGTGAAAATGAATATGGCGGGTGTGTTACCTCGGTGACGTCACGTTCTGACGTCACCGAGCATAGCTCCGAGTAGCCTATATCCTACCATGTTTACCTTTTGGAAATGACTAAAAATAGAAAAAAAAAGAGTAACCTTGTGTACTTATTGGAGAACATTTAGATCTTAACTGGCTGTCCAGTTATGCACAAGTTAAAACGCTGCAGGACCGCTTGTATCAGAGGTTTTAGATGCAGATGTTTTCTTTTACTATATCGGGCCGAAAGGTACAAGTGGTAGAAAATGGCTGGATCGAGACACCCTTACTTATGATATGTATTTATTTTTATGCATGTGTTCAGCTAGTCATATTATAAATATCCTCATCATTTAGCGCAGTGTTTTTCATCCTTTTTTGAGCCGAGGCACATTTTTTGCGTTGAAAAAATGCGGAGGCACACCACCAGCAGAAATCATTCAATCAATCAATCAATGTTTACTTATATAGCCCTAAATCACTAGTGTCTCAAAGGGCTGCACAAACCACTACAACATCCTCGGTAGGCCCACATAAGGGCAAGGAAAACTCACACCCAGTGGGACGTCGGTGACAATGATGACTATGAGAACCTTGGAGAGGAGGAAAGCAATGGATGTCGAGCGGGTCCAACATGATACTGTGAAAGTTCAATCCATAATGGATCCAACACAGTCGCGAGAGTCCAGTCCAAAGCGGATCCAACACAGCAGCGAGAGTCCCGTTCACAGCGGAGCCAGCAGGAAACCATCCCAAGCGGAGGCGGATCAGCAGCGCAGAGATGTCCCCAGCCGACACACAGGCAAGCAGTACATGGCCACCGGACCGGACCGGACCCCCTCCACAAGGGAGAGTGGGACATAGAAGAAAAAGAAAAGAAACGGCAGATCAACTGGTCTAAAAAGGGAGTCTATTTAAAGGCTAGAGTATACAAATGAGTTTTAAGGTGAGACTTAAATGCTTCTACTGAGGTGGCATCTCGAACTGTTACCGGGAGGGCATTCCAGAGTACTGGAGCCCGAAATGAAAACGCTCTATAGCCCGCAGACTTTTTTTGGGCTTTGGGAATCACTAATAAGCCGGAGTCCTTTGAACGCAGATTTCTTGCCGGGACATATGGTACAATACAATCGGCAAGATAGGATGGAGCTAGACCGTTAAAAAACGAAACTCAGTTGACAGTAATAAGTCGTCGTCGCAATTGTTGGATGTGGCTTCAAACCATAACCAAACATGCATCAATGTAGCTCATGTCTCAAAGTAGGTGTATTGTCACCAGCTGTCACATCACACTTATGTTGAGTTTTTTGCTGTTTTCCTGTGTGTAGTGTATTCATTCTGTCAGGACTTTGACTTTGATTTGTTTTGCTTCTGCGATGCAGAGGGAATTTGGCACGAGCGAGACATGAATGTGAGTACATATTGTTTATTTAAACACTATAACTAACAAAAATGGCGCGCTCTAGGGCGGAAGCCTTGGCTATAAAACAAAACTAGCACAATGGCATGACTAAAGACAAGAAACAAAAACGTGCACTGTGGCATAAGTAACAAAACTTGCACTGTGGCATAAACAACAAAAACGTACATGGTATTGACAGCATAGAAAACAGAATAGCATGGCATGAAGGTAGGAGCAGCATGGGTAGGTGGGCAAGTAGACATAAGCAAAGTTCCCAGCCCGAGGAACAGAAAACAAATGACTTAAATAGTGACTATGATGATAAGAAACAGGTGTGGGGCTGAGGGCAGGGGCGTGACCTGGAGACCAGGTGGAAACTAATGAGTAACTATGGAAACCAACAAAACCAGCAAGTGCAAAAACGAGAAACAAAAGTCCAAAAACAAAACATAACATGATCAGACATAAACCCAGATTAACAGGCATGACAAATCCTTGTCTTGCGTTCCTATTTTGGTGGCTTTTTTTCTTTTTTGGTATTTTCCTGTAGCAGTTTAATGTCTTCCTTTGAGCGGTATTTGCAGCATCTACTTTGTTTTAGCAATCCAGAATATTTCAGTTGTTTTTATCCTACTATGTGGGGACATTGTTGATTGTCATGTCATGTCCGGATGTACTTTGTGGACGCCATCTTTGCTCCACAGTAAGTCTTTGCTGTCGTCCAGCATTCTGTTTTTGTTTACTTTGTAGCCAGTTCAGTTTTAGTTTTGTTCTGCATAGCCTTCCCAAAACTTCAATGCCTTATCATAGGGGCACTCACCTTTTGTTTATTTTTGGTTTAAGCATTAGACACCTTTTTAGTTTCACCTGCCTCCCGCTGTTCCCGACATCTACAAAGCAATTATCTAGCGACTGCCACCTACTGATATGGAAGAGTATTACACGGTTACTCTGCCAAGCTCTAGACAGCTTCGATACTCAACAACAACATATCATTTGCAGACTATAATTACTGGTTTGCAAAAAATATTTTTAACCCAAATAGGTGAAATTAGATCATCTCCCACGGCACACCAGACTGTATCTCACGGCACAGTAGTTGAAAAACACTGACTTAGCGTACTCGCGGTAAACCCGTTGTCTTTGTGTTTTTTCGTCAGTCGGGCGCTGCTGCCACCTAGCTGTTGGCGTGTGTATCGTTCAAGCATTATTACTACTACTCCTGACACTATACCGCTCATCAAAGAGCGTATACAATAAAATGTAATCAATAAGTCTCATCTTAAAACTCATCTGTATACTCTAGCCTTTAAATAGACCTCCTTTTTAGACCAGTTGATCTGCCGCTTCTTTTCTTTCTCCTATGTCCCCCCCTCCCTTGTGGAGGGGGTCCGGTCCGATGACCATGGATGAAGTACTGACTGTCCAGAGTCGAGACCCAGGATGGACCGCTCGTCGGGACCCAGGATGGACCGCTCGCCTGTATCGGTTGGGGACATCTCTACGCTGCTGATCCGCTTGAGATGGTTTCCTGTGGACGGTACTCTCACTGCTGTCTTGGAGCCACTATGGATTGAACTTTCACAGTATCATGTTAGACCCGCTCGACATCCATTGCTTTCGGTCCCCTAGAGGGGGGGGGTTGCCCACATCTGAGGTCCTCTCCAAGGTTTCTCATAGTCAGCATTGTCACTGGCGTCCCACTGGATGTGAATTCTCCCTGCCCACTGGGTGTGAGTTTTCCTTGCCCTTTTGTGGGTTCTTCCGAGGATGTTGTAGTCGTAATGATTTGTGCAGTCCTTTGAGACATTTGTGATTTGGGGCTATAGAAATAAACATTGATTGATTGATTGATGTTGTTTAAAGTTTGTCATAGCTGCCCCGCCTTAAAATCTCAGCAGCCATTACATTAAAGGTTCTTTTTTTCCCCCTTCAGCATGTCTGATGATACTTTTATTGCATGTTCAGACGTCGTGGAAGTAAATTGCAGTAATCCGCCGTGACAGAACACATTCACAGCTAAAAGCTGACAAGTCAGCATATTTCCAAAGGCCTGCAGGGATGAGGGGGGGAGGGCGCTGCTGTTCAAGGGAATCGGTTCTGTCACAAAGTTGAGGTTTTTTTATGACGTCTAAGTCATGTTGAAAAGCTACAAGTGCAAGACATCATCTTCCACATTTCATCAGCATTTGTCTGTCATCCTCTTTTTTAGTTATGTCTTTATTTTGTATTTATTATATTTTTTAGTATTTATTATCTTCCATTTTTTATTATGTCTGCATTTTGGTGCTGTTTTTGTTCATTTTTAAGTGTATTTGTTGTTTTTGCTTACGTAATGTAAGGAGAATTAGTATTGATTATGTTATTTTAATTTTTGTTTTATTTTATGCTAATTTTGACATCTTCTTAGTTTGCAAAATCCTATTTATGAGTTGTAGTTTTTAAAATTGTGTATTACGTATTAAATTGTGTGAGTACTTGTATTTATTTTTTCATTGGATTAGCTGTATGTGCAGTATTTTTCTACATTTTTTGTATTCACATCTACATTATTGCGGGCATTGGTATTTATTTTGTCGTTTATTTTTTATTTCCTAAATCGTTTGTCTCCACGTTATAGTGGTGTTTTTGATAATTTTACAAATTATTTAACACATAATAGGGTGCTCTAATATTTATTGTATTATTTTTGTTGTTATTTTATAAGGCACTAGTCTCCCCATTTTGGGAATTTAAAAACAACACAGAAATAATCTTAATGTATTTGAAATATTTTTTAACTCAATTTCATATATTATTTTATCATATATTTTTACATTTTATATTAAACTTCACCATATAGTGAGCATTAGTGTTTATTTCTCTTTGGTGTGTTCTCAATCATTCGTTGACACATTTTAGTGGGATTTTCGTCGAATTGGAGTTTTTTGTCATATTCAACTACACATAATAAAGGTAATTATTGTTTATTCAAATGTTGTTGTTTTTTATGGAGTTGAACATTTTAAACTACATTACATATCTTAGAATGCATTATTCCTTTTTATATTCATCTCCAAATTGTGTTAGCATTTTTATGATTTCCAAAAACTGTAATATTAGTATTTGTATTCATATTTTTATTTTTTGCACTAATTATGTTACTTTTATTATTTTTTTTAAGTACCACATCAGCATATGGCTGATATAATCACAAAATTCAAGATTTACAGTACTGAGGGCAATAATGCATGCCTTGGAGGTGTTTAATACAGTTTTACATGTTTTATATGCATATTTAAATATGTTTAGTACAGTTTTACAATTGTATCTTTTTTATATGTATACATAAATCATGTAAAATGTAATTAACACTTGCAAGGCATTAATTATTGTGGTTAAAAATGTTGCGAGGTAGTAGGTAGTGTGCGTAGGTTGTGTTGTTTGTATCCCTAATAAACCCTTGCAATTTGTAGTTTATATGGTTCAATAACAAACCACTAATAAAAATATTTATGAGTTCCTATTAATGTCATTTAATATTTCTATGAAATATGAGAAAGATTATTTCTGACTGTTTTCATTCTGGACTGTTTTCTTATTTCTATATCAAGCGAAGAACCGCCTCATTTCCAGGTTGTCAGGAATGCTGTCGGGACTTTGGTTTATTTGATCTGGACTATAAAATATTGGTTGTGTGTGTGTGTGTGTGTGTGTGTGTGTGTGTGTGTGTGTGTGTGTGTGTGTGTTTGTGTGTGTGGACTAATGTTCCTGCCTGGTGATTGCAAGCAGCAATAAAACCACCAACCTATCCGCTACATTAACTTGGCAGAGTTTTTGGCCATGTTTGGTAAAAAATGGCAGCAGATCCAATGGAAAGTTCCTTGCAAACATCTTGAAGCATTCAACAATAGTGTGTGTGTTTGTGTGTGTGTGTGTGCGTGTGTGTGTGTGTGCTCAGATCAGCCGACATCAGCAAGCTGCCATGAAAATGTAAACGCTGTTTTTACTGGAAGCTCTTGTCCCAACGTGTCTATCACGGGAATCTGAGCGCGAGACAGACGGTGTTGTTGGGCGACCCCAGCTGTGTCCTACTTCCCTTTTTTTTCGCTTTTAAAGTTTATTTTTTCGGCGTGCCGTCGGGGCCTCCAACAGGATGTCGCTGTTTGCCCTTTCCAATGACGTCTGTGTCGGGATTTCTCCAAAAAGTCATCACTCAGGGGCTCAAATGTCCTGTTGAACTTTTTCAAGGTCCCCATTTTTATGCGCAATATAACGGTGGAAGAGGGGTTAGTGCGTCTGCCTCACAATACGAAGTTCCTTATGTCCTGGGTTCAAATCCAGGCTCGGGATCTTTCTGTGTGGAGCTTGCATGTTCTCCCCGTGAATGCGTGGGTTCCCTCCGGGTACTCCGGCTTCCTCCCACTTCCAAAGACATGCACCTGGGGATAGGTTGATTGGCAACACTAAATTGGCCCTAGTGTGTGAATGTGAGTGTGAATGTTGTCTGTCTATCTGTGTTGGCCCTGCGATGAGGTGGCGACTTGTCCAGGGTGTACCCCGCCTTCCGCCCGATTGTAGCTGAGATAGGCGCCAGTGCCCCCCGCCACCCCGAAAGGGAATCAATCAATCAATCAATGTTTATTTATACAGCCCCAAATCACAAATGTCTCAAAGGACTGCACAAATCATTACGACTACAACATCCTCGGAAGAACCCACAAAAGGGCAAGGAAAACTCACACCCAGTGGGCAGGGAGAATTCACATCCAGTGGGACGCCAGTGACAATGCTGACTATGAGAAACCTTGGAGAGGACCTCAGATGTGGGCAACCCCCCCCCTCTAGGGGACCGAAAGCAATGGATGTCGAGCGGGTCTAACATGATACTGTGAAAGTTCAATCCATAGTGGCTCCAAGACAGCAGTGAGAGTCCCGTCCACAGGAAACCATCTCAAGCGGATCAGCAGCGTAGAGATGTCCCCAACCGATACAGGCGGTAGAAAATGGGTGGATGGATGGATAACAATGATCATGTATATAATCAGCAAGGTAATAAAAAATCAAAAAACACAATAGGCTTTGCTACACATCTTAAAAAAAGGCCTGATTTTGCATCAGTAATATTGAGCAACCCAACTTGTCACAAACACAATGACTCGCAATACCACTTGTCAACACTGTGGGGTGCTGGAGAGGTATATCCCTTAACTCCTCCCATTTGTGTCTTAAGTCCATCCATCCATCCATTTTCTATCCCTTATTACCTTGGGGTCGCTGGTGCCTATTTCAGCTACAATCGGGCGGAAGGCGGTGTACACCCTGGACAAGTCGCCACCTCATCGCAGGTGTCTTAAGTCATGTTTTGAATATTTCAATATGTTTGGTTATTAGGTTACCAAAATCGTCACAATGTTGTGATTTCATTCTGCAAAACCCAAAACCAGTGAAGTTGGCACGTTGTGTAAATGGTAAATAAAAACCGAATACAATGATTTGCAAATCCCTTTAAACTTATATTCAATTGAATAGACTGCAAAGACAAAATATTTAATGTTTGAATTGAGAAACTTAATTTTTTTGGACAAATAATCATTAACTTAGAATTTAATGGCAGCAGCACATCGAAAAAAAAGTTGGCACGGGCATTTTTGCCACTGTTACATTGCCTTTCCTTTTAACAACACTCAGTAAACATTTGTAACTGAGGAGACCAATTTTTTAAGCTTTTCAGGTGGAATTCTTTCCAATTCTTGCTTGATGTACAGCTTAAGTTGTTCAACAGTCCGGGGTCTCCGTTGTGGTATTTTGCGCTTCATAATGCGCCACACATTATCAATGGGAGACAACAGGTCTTGACTACAGGCAGGCCAGTCTAGTACCCGCACTCTTTTAATATGAAGCCACAGCTTGGCATTGTCTTGCTGAAATAAGCAGGGGCATCCATGATAACGTTGCTTGGATGGCAACATATATTGCTCCAAAACCTGTATGTCGCTTTCAGCATTAATGGTGCCTTCACAGATGTCTTTGGGCACTAATACACCGCCATACCATCACAGATGCTGACTTCTGAACTTTGCGCCTAAAACAATCCGGATGGTTCTTCTTCCTCTTTGACACGACATCCACAGTTTCCAAAAACAATTTGAAATGTGGACTCGTCAGACCACAGAATACTTTTTCACTTTACATCAATCCATCTTAGATGAGCTTGAGCCCAGGGAAGCCGGCAACATTTCTGGGTGTTGTTGATAAATGGCTTTCGCATTGCATTGTAGAGTTTTAACTTGCACTTACAGATGTAGTGATGAACTGTAGTTACTGACAGGGGTTTTTTGAAGTGTTTCTGAGCCCACAGGGTGATATCCTTTACACACTGATGTCGGTTTTTGATGCAGTATCGCCTGAGGGACCAAAGTCTAGGGCATTCATTGTTGTTTTGATAATATCACGATGGGGAAATCCCTGAATTCCTTGCAATAGCTGGTTGAGAAATGCCGAAAAGCGCCACTCTCCATAGCAACTGCAATTGTGGTCAAACACATTTTAGGATATTCAACACTATACTGCCATCTAGTGGCTAAAGTGAAGAGCGCATCCCCCTGATTCGTCACGTTTCATGTGTCGGATAAACCTCGACGGACTGGGCCAACTGATTTGGCTTCATACTGTAGTTCTGTACATCCACCAGTTGACGTTGGACAGGCTTGTAGTCATAAAATAAAAAACAGGCTTTGCTACACACTTTAGAATAAAATCAACGATTCATTACTTGACTTGCTGATCTGTTTTTGTTTTTCTTCATGAAAAAATGCTAACCTAGCATGATGTCGCTGTTAATGATACACATATCTCAGACCTGCTGTACTTCCAGTTCCGGCCTACAGCACTAAGCCCTCTGGGTAATGTAGTGTATAAACAATTACTTTGTCTATTTATATATTTATTTCACATTTATTTACCAAGCGTAAGACAATTAAGAACATGTTTTGGTTTGCAATGCTGACCTAGCAAAGAGGAAGCATTTAAGTGTTAGAGAAGTTGAAGTGTGATGATAGACTTTCATTGTTTCTCAGTTACCAGCCAAAAATATTGCTGAAGATTGCTCTCAGTAGTTTACAAATGCTCTTAATATGCGGGTTTGAATGGGTCGGAACATAAATGAATGTTTCGAATGGACAAACACTTTAGAAGCATTAAAAAAACACTGAGAATGTCTGCTATTTTTCAACGACAGACAGCGGACAATTCGGAATTCTTGTTGGTGTTTGTTTCTTTAATTATGATGAATTATTATTATTATTAGTTGTAATGCATTTAAACAGCACAGCCATTTGACAATGAAGTCTGAGTATGTGCTTTGACTGTTTGTTACATGTGTCTTATTTTAAGTCTGTGTGGTATAAAATGAGTAAAACATTAATACCTTATTTTTTTTCCAATTTTGTTGTAATCCTCTGCTTTTTGAGGTCAGGGCTACAGGGAACTCTTGAAACATTGATAACCAATCATAAAATCACAGGTTGAATCAATGTCATTGAAAAAAAATAAGGCTCAAAATTTTATCCGCGACTTTATAAAAAAAAGAAAATCTTCAAACCGCGAACAATGACAAAAAAAGCCAGCGGAATCCTGGAGGGAATGATTACACCTTAATGTTACGTATTTAGACATGATAGATAGCATCAATTACAGTGTCGAGGTAAAAAGTAGAACAACTGCACATTGGTGCCTTTTGGAGTTAGCCTCAAAGCTACAGGGCGCACCAAAAAACATTCCAACTGTCTAAATACCATCATCGGACTTTGTCCAATTGTCAAATATGAGAGATTTAAAGTCGGTCGGATGAATTTGTCTCTTCAGGTCAACATAACGAGTCCATACAAAGATCCGTTCAAAGCGTAGACTATCGCTCCCAATTCGCCTGACATGGCAAAAAACTATGTTGTCAAACTTTGCTTTCAAGCCTCAAAGAAGTGTGCATAGAGTAATTTATTCTGCTGGTGCCTCCATCCAACCATCTGCTGCTCCCACGTCGCCAAGAAGAGTGGAAACAAATCAGATTATTAGGAGCACAGCTTTTGACTGCTAACATCTGGATTTTTTAGTTGTCCCGTCCAGAGTGGGCCCTGTTTCTCGGTCAGACAAAGCTATGAATGCACAAAGACGACCTCTTTAGCGTTAATGTGACACTTTTTACTGCCAACTCTGACACCGGAGCTGAGTGGAGGCGCTCAGAGCTAAAATAAAGACCCGAGTTTCAGCCTCAATGCGTCAATGGGACTTTTCCAAGCATGTGAGTCAGATCATTTGTATTAAGCACATTTTCTACTCTCTACTGTCATTTCATTTTACCTGTTGATCACCGTTTGAATAAATAAAATAATTTAGTGGATTTTATGAGAATTATCTCCTATTATTAAATAATTTAATGAATAAAATAATTTGGGTATACAATTAAGAAAAACAAACATAATGTGACGATTGCGGTGCATCGTGATGCGGGTTCGTTCTCTCAGAGATGCAGTCGGGCAACGGACACAGCGTGAAGGTAAGAACCAAAGATTTATATAATAAATAAAACAGACTACGAAACAGAAAAGCTGGTACTAGGCACAAAAGGCAAAACAAAACTACTAGCATGAGAGCTAGAGGAGCAAAGGGCTTTGCGCGGAAGCTAGCAAGTACAGAAATAGAATCAGAGTCGTCACTTGTTGCGTGTAACACAAACTAGGAGGCAAGACTGAATGAACAGAAAAGGCAGGTTTAAATAAAGACAGTAATCAAGAGGCAGGTGCGCGTCAAAAGCAAGAGGCACGTGAATCTAATGATTCACAGAACAAACAGAACAAACTGGGAACTAAGGAAGTCAAACACTAACAGAATATAGTACAAAAACGACTCAGACCTAGAACATGATATAATCCGGGCAGCGGATCATAATGTTTTTACCAATCAGGTAGGAAGGTAAATTTGAGAATTATTTTAATAAATGATGCTGCAAAAAGGGCGGGCCACTAAGCATACACTACAATACATTTGGTGAGTTTTGTGCTTGTGCCCATGTAAAAAGAAGAAATAATAAATAACTACATCACAGCATATCTTGGGTGTGACTTTCCATCTTTTTTGGAGTTTTTCCCGAGTTTTCCTAAATTTCTCTCCCCCTTTTGGTGGGCCTATGCTGGGTGCGTTTTGGACTTGTGGGACTCCGACCTGGGTGTGATTTTCCACCATAGCCAGTCATTCCAGGATTTCACAAGCTTTTTTGTACCTAAAATGCTTGAATTTGTGGCGGCTTTTTACAGAAAGCTGCACAAAGGTTGCAGTGTTTTGAGCCTAGTTTTTGTTCGGACGGGCTGCGACCTCGAGGAGCTCCTGCTAAAGATGGAACATTTGGCAGAAATACCGGACAATTCTACAAACTTTATGGCTGGCTCACATCGTGGTCACTCCGTGATCACGTACGACCGCCAGACACTTCTGGATGTGGACATATCGGGCGGTTTTGGACTGATAGACGCGTGCGCTAACTTTTTGCAACTCAACGCCCAAAAAACGTAAATGCTGATTATCGGTCCTGCTAGACACCGAACTCTATTTAATAATACAACTCTAACATTTGACAACCAAACAATTAAACAAGGCGACACGGTAAAGAATCTGGGTATTATCTTCGACCCAACTCTCTCCTTTGAGTCACATTAAAAGCGTTACTAAAACGGCCTTCTTTCATCTCCGTAATATCGCTAAAATTCGCTCCATTCTGTCCACTAAAGACGCTGAGATCATTATCCATGCGTTTGTTACGTCTCGCCTCGACTACTGTAACGTATTATTTTCGGGTCTCCCCATGTCTAGCATTAAAAGATTACAGTTGGTACAAAATGCGGCTGCTAGACTTTTGACAAGAACAAGAAAGTTTGATCACATTACGCCTGTACTGGCTCACCTGCACTGGCTTCCTGTGCACTTAAGATGTGACTTTAAGGTTTTACTACTTACGTATAAAATACTACACGGTCTAGCTCCAGCCTATCTTGCCGATTGTATTGTACCATATGTCCCGGCAAGAAATCTGCGTTCAAAGGACTCCGGCTTGTTAGTGATTCCCAAAGCCCAAAAAAAGTCTGCGGGCTATAGAGCGTTTTCCGTTCGGGCTCCAGTACTCTGGAATGCCCTCCCGGTAACAGTTCGAGATGCCACCTCAGTAGAAGCATTTAAGTCTCACCTTAAAACTAATTTGTATACTCTAGCCTTTAAATAGACTCCTTTTTTAGACCAGTTGATCTGCCGTTTCTTTTCTTTTTCTTCTATGTCCCACTCTCCCTTGTGGAGGGGGTCCGGTCCGATCCGGTGGCCATGTACTGCTTGCCTGTGTATCAGCTGGGGACATCTCTGCGCTGCTGATCCGCCTCCGTTTGGGATGGTTTCCTGCTGGCTGCTGATCCGCCTCCGCTTGGGATGGTTTCCTGCTGGCTCCGCTGTGAACGGGACTCTCGCTGCTGTGTTGGATCCGCTTTGGACTGGACTCTCGCGACTGTGTTGGATCCATTATGGATTGAACTTTCACAGTATCATGTTAGACCCGCTCGACATTCATTGCTTTCCTCCTCTCCAAGGTTCTCATAGTCATCATTGTCACCGACGTCCCACTGGGTGTGAGTTTTCCTTGCCCTTATGTGGGCCTACCGAGGATGTTGTAGTGGTTTGTGCAGCCCTTTGAGACACTAGTGATTTAGGGCTATATAAGTAAACATTGATTGATTGATTGATTGATTCAATGACATTGAATCAACTTGTGTTTTTTTTATCTTTTTTATTTTTTAGAAATGTTTTAAGTGCCCTTGGTAACCTCAAAAAGCAGGCGATTGCAGCAAAAAAAATGGAAAACAAATACTGTATTGATGTTTTACTCCTTTCATAGCGCACAGACTGAAAAACTCACTGTCAAATGACCGCACTGTTTGTTTAATCATAACTAATAATCATAATGAATCATAATTATAGAAAGAAACGCCACCAACAACTTCCTTATTGTCCGCTGTCTGCTCTGTTGCTGACATTCTCCGTGTTTGTTTTATACTTGAAAAGTGTTTATCCATCGTAAACATTCATTTATGTTCCAACACATTTACACAACCATGTTCTGAACATTAAATGAGAGACGATGAGAGATGATCACCACACTTCAACATCTCCGACATGTTGCTAGGTAAGTGATGCAAATGAAAATGTGTAGTTAACCAAATAAATATATAAATACTTGTAAACTAGGTGGTAGATATACTACATTACCCAGAAGGCTTAGCTGTCACATGTTGTTGTTGACAAACCCCAAGATGCAGAGAAGGTGGCAGGCATTGTGCAGGTTAACATGATTTAATTTAACACTAAAACAAGAACAAACAAAAGGCGCGGACAACAAACTTGGCTATGAACAAAAACTAGCACAAAGGCTAACTGTGGACTACAAACCAAAACACTTACTGTGACACGAAGGAACTATGACATGAGCAGAGTGAACAGAAGTAGACACAGCTACATCGATAAGTATTAATGACATTGACAGGTAGTGGTGATAATCCAGCACTGACTGGAGGGGAAAGCAGCTTTAAATAGGTCCTGGCTGATTGACACCAGGTGTGGCCAGGTGCCAATCAGCCACTGCTGGGGAGACACAGCACTCAGGGAGACAAACAGGAAACGGACAAAATAAGAGCGCTGACAGGAAACAAAGACAAACGCAGAGGAAAAACTAAAACATGGCCAAACTGTGAGGGACAAGCTTGACATTAGTGCTGTAGACGAGAACAGGAAGTAAGTCTAAGCTACTTCCTTTCTAGGCTAGGAAGGACGACAAATGTGAACAATAAAGAGTTGATACAGTATATGGTTACACGTTGTTGTGCCGGCTTTGTCCACACAAGAAACAAATTTTGATTCAAGCGTTCCCAGCAGGCACAAGACATTAAAACAAGGTTGAGAGCTTGTTGAATTAGGTCCTGGCGTTGAGCTACTCAAACATAACTGTGAGACTTGCATGGCATAGCGATGCCGGATTTGTTCTTTCGTCGGGCAAGAACACAGCGTAAGGTAAGCAACAAAGGATTTATTAAACTAATAAAAAGGCTAAGAACAAAAAACACTGGTGCGAAGCAGAAATGGCAAACAAAAGGAGCTAGCATGGGAGCTAGGGAAACAAACAGAAACACTAGACTTGGCACAAAGGCACAAAAAGGGAAAACAAAACCACTAGCATGAGAACTAGGGAAAAACGAAACGTAGTGCGAAAGTAGCGAGTAAATGTAAAGAGAAGCAGTCGTCATCTGTTGCGTGAAAGCAAATTAGGATCCGAGAATGAACTAACAAAAGGGGCAGTCTTAAATACGGCAGTAATCAGTAGAAAACAGGTGTGCGTAGAAAGCAAGGGGCAGGTGAACTAATAAGCTACCATGGTGACAGAACAAAACAGGAACTAAGGACGTCAAACAACACAGTGTGATACCAAAATGGAAACAAAAACAAGAATTTGGAATGAACCGGGCATCGAATCATAACAAAAACCTTGACACAACATGCTTTTTAACAATTTTTAATCAACGTTGGGTTCTGACATCGATTTGACCATTGAATTTTGGTCATTTCCCAACCAATATTCTACATCACAAACAAAACTTTGAAACAACATGCTTTTTAACAACGTTTGTTCAAGGTCAATCAATCAATGTTTATTTATATAGCCCTAAATCACAAGTGTCTCAAAGGGCTGCACAAGCCACAACGACATCCCCGGTTCAGATACCACATCAGGGCAAGGAAAAGCTCAACCCAATGGGACAATGAGAAACCTCGCAGAGGACCGCCTGATGTGGGGACCCCACCCCTAGGGCGACCGGTGCAATGGACGTCGAGTGGATCTAGCATAATATTGTGAGAGTCCAGTCCATAGTGGATCTAACATAATAGTGAGAGTCCAGTCCATAGTGGTGCCAGCAGAAGACCCTCCCGAGCGGAGAAAGGTCAGAGATGTCCCCAACCGAGGTCAGGTTGTGACGTTGATTAGACTTTTGAAATTTGGTCATTACCCAACCAACAACCTGAATCCAACGTTGTCTCAATTTACAAATATAACTGTTTTGGAGCCTTGTTTCAAGGTCAGTTTTTACTGAACAATGTATGTAACAACCTGACATGCTGACATCATACGCAAATACGGTGTTAGCTTTCACTGTTATGCTGATGACACCCAACTCTACATGCCCCTAAAGCTGACCAACACGCCGGATTGTAGTCAGTTGGAGGCGTGTCTTAATGAAATTAAACAATGGATGTCCGCTAACTTTTTGCAACTCAACGCCAAAAAAACGGAAATGCTGATTATCGGTCCTGCTAGACACCGAACTCTATTTAATAATACAACTCTAACATTTGACAACCAAACAATTAAACAAGGCGACACGGTAAAGAATCTGGGTATTATCTTCGACACAACTCTCTCCTTTGAGGCACACATTAAAAGCGTAACTAAAACGGCCTTCTTTCATCTCCGTAATATCGCTAAAATTCGCTCCATTCTGTCCACTAAAGACGCTGAGATCATTATCCATGCGTTTGTTACGTCTCGCCTCGACTACTGTAACGTATTATTTTCGGGTCTCCCCATGTCTAGCATTAAAAGATTACAGTTGGTACAAAATGCGGCTGCTAGACTTTTGACAAGAACAAGAAAGTTTGATCACATTACGCCTGTACTGGCTCACCTGCACTGGCTTCCTGTGCACTTAAGATGTGACTTTAAGGTTTTACTACTTACGTATAAAATACTACACGGTCTAGCTCCAGCCTATCTTGCCGATTGTATTGTACCATATGTCCTGGCAAGAAATCTGCGTTCAAAGGACTCCGGCTTGTTAGTGATTCCCAAAGCCCGAAAAAAGTCTGCGGGCTATAGAGCGTTTTCCGTTCGGGCTCCAGTACTCTGGAATGCCCTCCCGGTAACAGTTCGAGATGCCACCTCAGTAGAAGCATTTAAGTCTCACTTTAAAACTCATTTGTATACTCTAGCCTTTAAATAGACTCCCTTTTTAGACCAGTTGATCTGCCGTTTCTTTTCTTTTTCTTCTATGTCCCACTCTCCCTTGTGGAGGGGGTCCGGTCCGATCCGGTGGCCATGTACTGCTTGCCTGTGTATCGGCTGGGGACATCTCTGCGCTGCTGATCCGCCTCCGCTTGGGATGGTTTCCTGCTGGCTCCGCTGTGAACGGGACTCTCGTGACTGTGTTGGATCCATTATGGATTGAACTTTCACAGTATCATGTTAGACCCGCTCGACATCCATTGCTTTCCTCCTCTCTAAGGTTCTCATAGTCATTATTGTCACCGACGTCCCACTGGGTGTGAGTTTTCCTTGCCCTTATGTGGGCCTACCGAGGATGTCGTGGTGGTTTGTGCAGCCCTTTGAGACACTAGTGATTTAGGGCTATATAAGTAAACATTGATTGATTGATTGATGTATGATCAACGTTGTATCAATGTCTTGTGCCTGCAGGGTTCACGTTCACGGAAACTAATTTGCTAAATTGTGAAGGGAAGTTGCGGGCGTCAAACAACGTTGCGAGGCTGCACATAATTCACGGGGATTGGTTAAATTTGTGTTGCGATTTCATCACGGCCAGAAATGTCCCTCCCCAGATTTTAACGTGAATATGCCCCCTAGTGGCTGTGAATAGCATGGACAATGTCGTCAAAGAAACTACATCCACCTTTATTTTCCTGCAGAAATATCCAATATTGTGTGTTCACTGAACACTTGTGCTGAGAAAAGTAATCTGACGCCCGCCACCAATGAGACGCTCAATTTGTCTTCGACCGACGTATAATCCGTCATTAAACGTTGAGGCTATTCCACGCCGTTGACACAATGAACAGCTAAATTAGAGGGGAAAGCAACACGGTGTGTGTCAACCAAATGTTGCTGACTCATGCACGAGTTCTTCTCCTTCGTCCTTTTTGAAGGACTTAGGTCATGTCTGCTTTTAGCGCTGGAAAACTTGCACACATAGACCTTTTCCTCATTTCAGCGGCAATTCTTTCACTTTGTTTTGTTATTAGCCTGGCCGCCGTCTAGACTTTGCTGCCACGGCAACAGCAGGCAGGAGCACTCCCGGTGATTGACCTGCTTTTATAAGAGTGGGGGTGGAAGTTTACAAGACCACGCGTCGCCCTCAGGTGGAGTTCAAGTTTAAGGATGTTTCTCTTTGAAGCAGAAACATGAATATTTTTTGTATGGGTGACTGATAGACTGAGACACTATGTGGTGCTGTTGCAACCCACGGGCCTTTGAAGGTGTTCCACAGGGCTTAGTTCGCAGTCCGCCTCAATAGTGACAATGTGCTGTTGCTAAAACTTCCAATTGCTTGTATTCCACGACGTGACTTTAAAGTGAAAACCAGTGGTGGTCAACCAAGCCAGGAAGGCGCTAACTATCTGAGCACACAAGGGGCAGAGATCTTCCTGCTAAAAGCAGATACCAGTAAAAAAAATATGCAAACTTTGCAATGGAACAGATCTCTATACGTACTTTATCAAAAAAAATTGGTCGACTGATATCAAGGTGTGGGGAGGCGCAGCCGACGGGCCGACGGCGGGGCAGGGCATGCTACAAACCTGCCCAAGATGGCGGAAGGAGTTGGAGAGCCTGCAAGAACATACAAAGAGTGGCAGCAGCGAAAGAGAAAGAGAACAGCGCACAAGAGACGACGACTCGGCCGGCTGAAAGAGCGACCGAGGAGCGAGCAGCGGTGAGGAGCTGAAAGAGCGATCCAAGCTGCAGAAAAGCTTTATTGAAAAAAAAAGTCAAACCTTGTGAAAAAGCGATGTCCTTCCTGAGTGGTCAGTGGAACCTGAGCGGCGACAGGGATAGTCGTCCACAAATGGCGCCCAACCTGGCTGGACCACCAGAGGCATTGGAGGACGATCCCCTGTGGGCTATCGTGATTGCTCTCACACAGCTGGCAGCGAGCAGCCGGCTAAATTGCCAACTCATGCAGGCGCTGGCAGACAAGGACTGCAGCGTGCCCTGCCCTGCCCCGCCGTCGGCCCGTCGGCCCGTCGGCTGCGCCTCCCCACACAAGGATTAACTGTCGGTCGCATTCCCAGACATATTTTCAGGATTTGTTGATAGTGTACCCCAAGATGCAGAGATGGCAAGATTGTCAAAAGGAAATCCAGGACACAGGACAACAGAAGATCGATAGATAGATAGTATTTTATAGATAGTATTTTATTGATTCCTTCAGGAAAATTAAAATTCCAGCAGCGGTTAACAGAATTGAGATTGAATTTAAAAAGTAAAAAGTAAATAATGGTGGTATAAATGGAAACAAGTAGAAAAATATTACAATAACAATAAAAGTAAAAAGCAACAATGAGAATAAAAATATAACAGTAAAATAAGAATATAACAAGAGAAACTAGGCAGTTGTGACCATGTTATGAAAAAGTATTGCACTGTTATTGTTTTGTATCCCCTGTCATCCTAGTAGAGCAAACAATCCTCGAGCACTGACTGGAGGGCGAGGCAGGCATAAATAGCAGCCAGCTGATGGACACCAGGTGTGGCCAGGCTGCCAATCAGCCGCAGGTGAGGGGAAACAATCAGGAAATGGAACCAAAATAAGAGCACTGACAGGAAACAAACACCAAACCCAGGAAACAAAAGCCAACGTGAACGTGACAGCTCGTCAGACAAATGGAACTATTTGTCTACACAACTAAACAGAGGGAAACTTGGGAAAACATGGAGGTCTACAACTCTTTTGTGTGTGGTTGGGTCAAGGAAACTGGAATCAAGACTCTCCCTGAGGTTCATGACTTGATTTTGGGTTGTTGTTGTTTTCGAGTACGCGTGTTTTGCCCGTCTTTATCAAAATATAACTACTGATGTCAACATTGTGTATGATTGCTGCCTTTGGTAAAAACTTAACTCTTTCAGGTTTTGCTCACATTTGCTTTCTTGCATTTAGACTCACAGAGTTGGTGTTTTAAGAAACACTCGTAGGAAAAATGTGTTTTAAGGAATACAAATAATATAAAGATGATACTTGAATGGGAAATACTAAATGTTAAAAGTATCTCAAACAAACCTTAAACAAAGTGATCACTGCAAACCTGTGCATTATTCGACTCTCCTCTCTTGGACTGGAGTGTGATCTGCATGCTTTTCTCGTCGTTGTTTCGTACAATTTTACACTCTTACGCCCTTCTTGATTGCCTATTGAGGAACTCTGAAGAAACGTTTAAACTTTTCGTGATTTAAACGATTCGAGCAAGTCAAAAACAACGCAAGCATAGGGCATTTTTCTGTTCGAGAAAGGCTAAATGGAGCCTAGTACATGTTGAGAACGGAGCTAGCTTGACCACCACCATTTAAAACCAGTGGGCGTACCAATCTAAATATCGATATCGAGGTGGGTATTGCTATCGGCATGATACTGGCGCAATGACATCAATACTTTTATTGTAGTTTCTCTTTTAAATTTCAAGCAAATTACTCGATTTTCCTCAAAATGTTGGGGAACCACAGGCTCTCTCTATCTCTCTCTCTCTCTCTTTTTTTCTCTCTTTCTTTCTGCTCATGAAGGCACACTTTACCCCCCCACACACTCTACTGACTACTGGCGTTGCCTGTCACAAATATCTGTCTGTGACGATGGTTATTTACGTTGGTTTGTTAACGTTTTAATATCTATATTCTTATTATTTTGTTGACAATCAGGAGACACATCTGCTGCTGATTGACAATCAGGAGGCTTCTTATACCCAGCTTTGTCAGGGGCGCATGAATGGCCTTGCGTTATTGCGTTTTTGTATCACCTGGGGTGTGCTGCGGGTTCAGCCACATCAGTGGTTTGATTGATTGATTGATTGATTGAAACTTTTATTAGTAGATTGCACATATTTCGTACAATTGACCACTAAATGGTAACACACGAGTACGTTTTTTCAACTTGTTTAAATCGGGGTCCACGTTAATCAATTCATGGTGCTCCTTGTTTTACGCGTCCTTAAAAGGGGTACTGCAAAAACTCCGTAACCTGTATAATAACCAAACTGTAGCGACATTGTTATTGTAAGCGCGAACACGGAGGCACTCTCTTTGGTTTTTCTGGTTTATTTGGGTAAGCACTCCATTTATGTCAAAATAGCTTGTCTCCAAATTCCACATGTAAAGCTTTGTGTCACACCGACCTCACTCTCTCGGCTTCCATCTGCTCCAACGTCTCACTTTTCCTCCGTGCTGGCTCCTAGAAGCAGCAGTTCATCCTCCATTCATTCAGCTGCAAAAAGATATGGTTGTCCAAAAATTGTAGTCTTCGTTGTCTGTTACCAAGTCTGCCATGACTAGAACACACTTGTGTTTGATTCCGGAAGTAGGAACACACATGTTGCCAGAAGTCAGACGTGTGCTGCTATAGAAACAGCAATCAATGCGCGGTAGAAAATCAGTCCCGGAGATGATTAAAATGATCAAAATATGGTAAATACTGTACATATTACATATTGTTATGAACGTGTCTGTTATTACATTATATACAGACTTGCAGCGTTTATACAAAAAAAATTATGGAGGGTTTTGAATGCTACAACGGTGATTCCCATTCGCCGCATTTTCCAAGCGTTTTTTTAAATTATCTTTAAAATCCTAAAAAAAAAAAAAGAAGTGTGTTCTTGTCCCTCATAATGATTGCGATTGACAGGCAAAATTCCCAAAAAAGTGCAGTTCCCCATTAAAACACATTTTCACCTGCACGTCGCCTGCTTTCTCAGCATCCTGGGCTCACGCCCCCAGCCACCCTGTGCGAACAACTCATTTCAGTGTCCACTAAAATGAAAAACTATGCTATGCCATTGCTATGTGTCCCTAGAGAGTTTTTTTTGATTACTTGATGGAGGACAGCTTTGTAATAATTTACGGATTTATTACAATCTTTGCAAGCTGGGTTACGTTTGCTGTGGTCTGGAACAACATGGCACACAAACAACTGAGAAATGCAGCCAATATTCCCTAGAAATAATGTGTCATGAGACATGCAAATGGGCTTCACGGTGGAAGAGGGGTTAGTGCGTCTGCCTCACAATACGAAGGTCCTGCAGTCCTGGGTTCAAATCCAGGCTCGTGATCTTCCTGTGTGGAGTTTGCATGTTCTCCCCGTGAATGCGTGGGTTCCCTCCGGGTACTCCGGCTTCCTCCCATTTCCAAAGACATGCACCTGGGGATAGGTTGATTGGCAACACTAAATTGGCCCTAGTGTGTGAATGTGAGTGTGAATGTTGTCTGTCTATCTGTGTTGGCCCTGTGATGAGGTGGCGACTTGTCCAGGGTGTACCCCGCCTTCCGCCCGATTGTAGCTGAGATAGGCGCCAGCACCCCCGCGACCCCAAAAGGGAATAAGCGGTAGAAAATGGATGGATGGATGGAGACATGCAAATATAAATTAAATACAAAGAGGACATAAGTAAAGGAAATTAAACGAGCTCAAATATATCTACAAATGAGGCATAATGATGCAGTATGTACATACAGCTAGCCTAAATAGCATTTTAGCATCGATTAGCTTGCAGTCATGCATTGACCAAATACGCCTGATAAGCACTGTGCATTCACGCACAGCATAAAACATTTGGTGGACAAAATGTGACAAAGAAGGAGTGGCATGAAACACGTCTTTCTGTGGCAGCATCGGAGAAAGTTGTGCATGTAAACAAACTACGATGAGTTCAAGGATTGCTGAAATTAGTAGGACAAAACGGTGCTTGCCAAGTGCTCTCATCAGTGAAGCAAGTATAACATAAACAGTGGGATTTCTAACAATTAGGAAATCCTGAGTCATGTTTGTCCTCACAGAAAATATAAGAATACAAAAGAATATTTTTTTTTCTTCATCTTTTTCCATTTTCACCCATTTCTGAAAGAGGTCCAGGGAACCACTAGGGCGGCGCTATATAGCCGCCAACCTCGCGTAATGTTGCCATCCATCCATCCATTTTCTACCGCTTATTCCCTTTCGGGGTCGCGGGGGGCGCTGGCGCCTATCTCAGCTACAATCGGGCGGAAGGCAGGGTACACCCTGGACAAGTCGCCACCTCATCGCAGGGCCAACACAGATAGACAGACAACATTCACACACTAGGGACCATTTAGTGTTGCCAATCAACCTATCCCCAGGTGCATGTCTTTGGAAGTGGGAGGAAGCCGGAGTACCCGGAGGGAACCCACGCATTCACGGGGAGAACATGCAAACTCCACACAGAAAGATCCCGAGCCTGGATTTGAACCCAGGACTGCAGGAACTTCGTATTGTGAGGCAGACGCATTAACCCCTCTGCCACCGTGAAGCCCGCGTAATGTTGCTTGCTGGTCAAATTATTTACCATCCCAGTTTGTTGGTTATTCGCTGTAGTATTTATTTCATTTTCTGGTCTGATTCGTTGTTTACGTGCCACGTTTTGGACTCAAAGCCTGCTGGAAAAATGATTGATCCGACGACAGGAAGAAAAAAAGATAGTTGAAAGTTTGGGCGTGCACAGTGTGCTGACGTGCAGACCAGCAGACATGTATGCATGCTACATGTGGACTGTGGAGGTCCCTCTGGCTCCCCTGGTCCTCCCCTCTTCTTCTCCTTCCTCTGCGGCAAGCGCCACCTCCCCTCCCTGGCTTGCAACAGCACTTTTGCGGTTCTGAGGTGTCAGTTAACCCTTTGCAAGGAGATTTTTTCCCCCCCCGCCCCCATTTCATATCAGATAGGTGCAAGTTCCCTTTAAATGACTTTTGCAGGTTGTTCCTTCTTTAAAACCAACCTTAAAAGAGGCTAATTGTTGTTATTTGTATGCAGAATATGCTGTGAATGATGAAGATTGATGATATTCAACACAGTGAGGGTTTTCTCGGTGGCTGCAGGGACTTGTGATTTGGGTCAGGGTCCTCCTGGACTGTCGGGAGGTGCTGGTGAACCGCCTTGCCCAGCCAAGCTCTTCCCTTCCCGGACACTGAGCCAATAGTGCCTGGATCCTTCTTCCTCCCTGCCTCCTTCCCTCTTTCACCTCTCATCTTCACTCCCCCTTTCACGTTGCCACGTCGCTGGGAGAATTTAATCATAAAGTGTATTCTTCCCTACTTTGAGGTCAAAGAGCATCTTTACAGCGAAGGCCTGTAAAAAGGAGGAGGGGGAATATATCATTTGACGCCACAAGATAAACTTCCCGATGCACACGATTCCAAATGGTTAGAGTCTAATGTTTGGCTCTTGGAAAAGAGCCAAAAAAAGCCTTTTTGAATTTAAATGCACAACTTTTTTATTGCAACTATCAGCAGGCTCGAAGAATTTTTATCATATACTCTACTGCCCTCTGGCGGCCAATACATTTAAATACAGAGTCTGTGGTTTTGTTGCATTAATATATATTTAGGCACAGATAAATATAGCATGGATGTTCCCTGTAAATGCTATGAGGGGCCGTTGTGGACATTATTCAGAATTCAATCAATCAATCAGTATTTATTTATATAGCCCTAAATCACGAGCGTCTCAAAGGGCTGCACAAGCCACAACGACATCCTCGGCTCAGATCCCATATCAGGGCAAGGAAAAACACAACCCAATGGGACAATGAGAAACCTTGGAGGGGACCGCAGATGTGAGAGTCCAGTCCATAGTGGTTCAATCAATCATTCAATCAATGTTTATTTATATAGCCCCAAATCACAAATGTCTCAAAGGACTGCACAAATCATTACGACTACAACATCCAAGGAAGAACCCACAAAAGGGCAAGGAAAACTCACACCCAGTGGGCAGGGAGAATTCACATCCAGTGGGACGCCAGTGACAATGCTGACTATGAGAAACCTTGGAGAGGACCTCAGATGTGGGCAACCCCCCCCCCCCTTTAGGGGACCGAAAGCAATGGATGTCGAGCGGGTCTAACATGATACTGTGAAAGTTCAATCCATAGTGGCTCCAACACAGCCGCGAGAGTTCAGTTCAAGCGGATCCAAGACAGCAGCGAGAGTCCCGTCCACAGGAAACCATCTCAAGCGGATCAGCAGCGTGGAGATGTCCCCAACCGATACAGGCGAGCGGTCCATCCTGGGTCCCGACGAGCGTTCCATCCTGGGTCTCGACTCTAGACAGCCAGTACTTCATCCATGGTCATCGGACCGGACCCCCTCCACAAGGGAGGGGGGGGACATAGGAGAAAGAAAAGAAGCGGCAGATCAACTGGTCTAAAAATTACCTCTTCTTTCAGTAGTGTGTATAAGAGTGTTTCAGCAGTGTGTGTGAGAGAAAAACATTTCAGTTGTTTACATTTCAGTTGTTTATGTGAGAGCATAGGCTTCACGGTGGAAGAGGGGTTAGTGCGTCTGCCTCACAATACGAAGGTCCTGCAGTCCTGGGTTCAAATCCAGGCTCGGGATCTTTCTGTGTGGAGTTTGCATGTTCTCCCCGTGAATGCGTGGGTTCCCTCCGGGTACTCCGGCTTCCTCCCACTTCCAAAGACATGCACCTGGGGATAGGTTGATTGGCAACACTAAATTGGCCCTAGTGTGTGAATGTTGTCTGTCTATCTGTGTTAGCCCTGCGATGAGGTGGCGACTTGTCCAGGGTGTACCCCGCCTTCTGCCCGATTGTAGCTGAGATTGGCGCCAGCGCCCCCCGCGACCCCGAAAGGGAATAAGCGGTAGAAAATGGATGGATGGATGGATGTAAGAGCATTTCAGTAGTGTATGTAAGAGGTAATTCTGAATTATGTCCCTATCGGCCCCTCAAAAAATGCTATCTTATTGTCTTTTATTAAATGGTACCACATTTATTCGATAAAACTATTGTTATAGATACTATAAATATGTTTGGTTTTTTTTTTAATTCATGGCCCATTTATAGTGTTAATATTTTTTTGATTAAGGTACTATTCATAATATATATTTGAATAAATAAAAGATAAAAATGTTATTGATTTTTGTTGCTCGGATAATTTAAGTAAATTTTGCTTTTTAAAATGAATTTATTTAAAAAAAAAACGTTTAAATAAAATTTATAAAATATAGTTTAATAATACATTCTCTTATTTTAAAAGACAAATCCCAAAATAATCATGTCATTGTTTTTTCGAATTAAGCATGACTTTTGAAACCCAAAATAATTTGATTAAATATCCTGTAGATTTTTTTGGTTGCTTTGAAATATTTTTGACTGAAAATATGAAGAAAAAAAATAAATGTCGTATCGCTTTTTTGTTTGCCTTTGCACACTTTTTTTTTTTTTTACATTAAAATGATATTTAAAAAATGTATATACCATCTTAAAAGACAAATCCTTCATAAAAGATTGTGTCGCTTTTTATGGTTTAACCATACTATTTCTCTTTTTTTAAAACTTAACACAAATAAATTAGATAAAACATTGTTTAATTGCTTGGATATTATTTTTGTGCCAAAAAAAGAACATTTTTTTTGTTCTTTTAATGTTTGTTTTTTCCAATATACAAAACAAAACAAAAATAAAATAAATCAAATGACTAACATATGTTGCTTGTAGTGGATTTAAAAATATTTATTCCTTATATATATAAATAATGTTGCTTTTTTAAAACCATGTATGAAATGTATTTTTCAGACAATCATATTTATGTATACATTTGTGTGTGCGTGTGTGTGTGTGTGTGTGTGTGTGTGTGTGTGTGTGTGTGTGTGTGTGTGTGTGTGTGTGTGTGTGTGTGTGTGTGTGTGCACTTGTTCTACAAACCCCGTTTCCATATGGGTTGGGAAATTGTGTTGGATGTAAATATAAACGGAATACAATGTTATGCAAATCTTTTTCAACCCATATTCAGTTGAATATGCTACAAAGACAACATATTTGATGTTCAAACTGGTAAACATTTTTTTTTGTTGCAAATAATCATTAACTTTAGAATTTGATGCCAGCAACACGTGAAAAAGAAGTCGGGAAAGGTGGCAATAAATAATGATAAAGTTGAGGAATGCTCATCAAACACTTATTTGGAACATCCCACAGGTGTGCAGGCTAATTGGGAACAGGTGGGTGCCATGATTGGGGATAAAAGCAGCATCCATGAAATACTAAATAATACACAAACAAGGATGGGGGGAGGGTCACCACTTTGTAAGCAAATTGTTGAACAGTTTTAGAACAACATTTCTCATTAAGCTATTGCAAGAAATTTAGTGATTTTACCATCCACGGTCCGTAAAATCATCAAAAAGTTCATAGAATCTGGAGAAATCACTGCACGTAAGCGATGATATTACAGACTTTTGATCCCTCAAGCGGTACTGCATCAAAAACCGACATTAGTGTGTAAAGGATATCACCACATGGGCTCAGGAACACTTCATAAAACCACTGTCAGTAACTACAGTTGGTCGCTACATCTGTAAGTGCAAGTTGAAACTCTACTATGCAAAGCCAAACCCATTTATCAACAATATCCTGAAACGCCGCCGGCTTGGCTGGGCCGAGCTCACCTAAGATGGACTGATGCAAAGTGGAAAGGTGTTCTGTGGTCTGACGAGTCCACATTTCAAATTATATTTGGAAACAGAGGACGTGGTGTCCTCCAGAACAAAGAGGAAAATAACACTTCGGATTGTTATAGGCGCAAAGTTCAAAAGCCAGCATCTGTGATGGTATGGGGGTGTATTAGTGCCCAAGGCATGGGTAACTTACACATCTGTGAAGGCACCATTAATGCTGAATGGTCCATACAGGTTTTGGAAGCAACATATGTTGTCATCCAAGCAACGTTATCATGGACGCCCCTGCTTATTTCAGCAAGACAAGTGTTACAACAGCATGGCTTCGTAAAAAAAAGAGTGCGGGTACTTTCCTGACCCGCCTGCAGTCCAGACCTGTCCCCCATCGAAAATGTGTGGCACATTATGAAGCGTAAAATAAGACAGCGGAGACCCCGGACTGTTGAATGACTGAAGCTCTACATAAAACAAGATTGGGAAAGAATCCCACTTTCAAAGCTTCAACAATCAGTTTCCTCAGTTCCCAAACGTTTATTGAGTGTTGTTAAAAGAAAAAGTGATGTAACACAGTGGTGAACATGCCCTTTCCCAACTACTTTGGCACGGGTTGCAGCCATGAAATTCTAAGGTTATTATTATTTGAAAAAAAAAATAAAGTTTATGAGTTTGAACATCAAATATCTTGTCTTTGTAGTGCATTCAATTGAATATGGGTTGAAGAGGATTTGCAAATCATTGTATTCCGTTTATATTTACATCTAACACAATTTCCCAACTCATATGGAAACGGGGTTCGTAAAATGTATATATAGTGGGTCGCCAATGGAATAAACATAATAGGCACAAAGCTAATAAAACAATATGTTTTAATTGATGTTTGATTACATTTACAGCATCTTTTCTACAATGTTTGCAAGAAGTAAAAATAAATAAATTGTGTTGTTCATGAGGTCATTTTTATGTTCCTCAAAAGTTTTTCTAGTATCCCCGTTTTAATAGATTTTGGTGTCTTCCAGCAGAAATAAAAACATCTCATGGTGTCAGAAAGTGATCAAAAGATCCCACTTCATACACCAAAATAAAACAATAAATATTTCAACATGGGTGTGTTTTCTTGTCCTCTGGCTCAGTAGAAATGTACCACCTGGAAGCCTCTCAAGCACCTGAAAGCCTTCGAATCCAGCATTGCCATGTCAATCAAGTTGTTCTCTAGCTGGACTCGAACCAGCCTGCTGAGTCCAGAACCCGCAAGGCCCCAGCAGAAGGCATCCCGTGGCACCGATTGGATCTTGTTGTGCGTGAGCGCGACGGAGTGGAGACCCTGTGGTAGCTGCCTGGGTACGTGGTTTAAGGCGTTGTGGCAAAGGTCTAACTGGTGCAAGGCGGGCAAGCTCCGGAAGGCGCCTGGAACCACTTTGGAGATCTTGTTCCGAGCCAGGCCCAGGTGTTCCAGGTTTTTCAAGTTTCTAAAGGCTCTTCGTTTAACAGAGGAGATTAGGTTGCACTCGAGGTTTAAGGTCTTCAAGGATAAGGGAAGGTGTCGGGGCACTTGTTTGAGACGATTCCCTTCTAGGTTGAGACTCTCCAGGTTGGTCGCATTGAGGAGAGCGTCTTTAGGAAGACCCTTATTGGTCAGTCGGTTAGCACTCAGATCCAGCACCACCAGCTCGGGTTTTCCGTCAAAGACTCGCCCGCTGAAGTGCTCAACAAGGTTCCCTCTGAGGTACAGCTCCTTCACGGACAGGGGCAACCCCAGCGGAACCGAGGTCAGCTGATTGAGGTCCAGGTTCAAAGTTTGCAGGCGGCGTAGAGGGGAAAGCACCGCGTCCGGAAGAGATCCCGATCCTTCACCCAGTGTGTTGTTCCTAAGACTTAACACCAAGAGACCAGGACACCGAGCCCAGGCTACCTCTGACATCACCGCCAAGCCGTTATTGTCCAGGCGCAGCTCCTCTAGAGAACCCGGAAGATCTGTCGGCACGCTCATCAGAAGGTTACCATCCAGGTAGAGACGCTTCAAGGCCGGGACGCCCTCGAACGCGCCCTCTATGGTGCCGTCTTTGAGCCGGTTGTTGCTCAGGACCAAGAACTCCATGGAGACGTATTCCCTGAGGAGGTCCAGCTGGATGCTGTCGATGTGGTTGTTCATTAGCAGAAGGTAGCGGACACTGTAGGGGACGCCGTACGGAATCTTTTCCACTGCTTTGTCGGAACATTGGACCACCCTGGAAAACAAAGATGATTCATGTTTTTTTTATTGGAACATCTGTATGAAACAGTTCAACAAAGTCGGCCTAGTGAGTAAACTAGAGCAGTGGTTCTCAAATGGGGGTACGCATACCCCTGGGGGTACTTGAAGGTATGGCAAGGGGTAGTGAGATTTTTTTTTTTTTTAATTCTAAAAATAGCAACAATTCAAAAATCCTTGATAAATATATTTATTGAATAATACTTCAACAAAATATGAATGTAAGTTCATAAACTGTGAACAGAAATGCAACAATGCAATATTCAGTGTTGACAGCTAGATTTTTGTGGACATGTTCCATAAATATTGTTTATTTTTTAAATATTCTTTTTTTGTGAAGAAATGTTTAGAATTAAGTTCATGAATCCAGATGGATTTCTATTACAATCCCCAAAGATGGCAATTTAAATTGATTATTACTTCTATGTGTAGAAATCTTTATTTATAATTGAATCACTTGTTTATTTTTCAACACGTTTTTAGTTTTTTTTATATCTTTTTTTCCAAATAGTTCAAGAAAGACCACAACAAATGAGCAATATTTTGCACTGTTACACAATTTAATAAATCAGAAACTGATGACATAGTGCTGTATTTTACTTCTTTATCTCTTTTTTTCAAGCAAAAATTTTTTGCTCTGATTAGGGGGTACTTGAATTAAAAAAAATGTTCACAGGGGGTACTTCACTGAAAAAAGCTTGAGAACCACTGAACTAGAGGAAAACTGGAAAAAGGGGTTCAATCCTGTGTCTTACCCTCCATAGCAGGCACAATCGGGAGGGCAGTAGTTGTCCTGGAAGTAAGGAAAATGGGGCTTTTTGACAGCCATTTTTGTTATTTGTTGTTTTCTTTTCCTTCCTTTTTTACCACCTCTGACTTTAACTGTCTTAATTGGCAACTGATTTTCAGTTTCTGGTTCTATTTCGACCGGGTTTGTTTTTCCCATGTTCACGTCTTGGACGGTCGTCCTAGTTGGCAGATTTCGCACCATTCCGTCTTCTACATTAGGACCGGTGTGCTCGGAGTAATGTCCAGGACTCTGCAGGACCTCGGTGAGGACATCTTCCATCAGCGAAACGGACTCGCTCCTGATAGGTGACGGAGAGGACAAGTCAAGAGTGACTGTGGTGTAAGAAGTGGGATCACTAGGAGATTCTGGAGGAGGATCAGGGGAAGCGGGACGAAGGATGTGGATCTCAGATTCTTCCTCCAGCTGAGCAGAAAGTGTGTTCAGTCCTTCTTTATGTTCTTGTGTTGCAATATTTGTGTTTACAGTTTGGATGTCGTGAGGAATGATTCCTGCAACCAGCCTGCTCTCTTGTTCTTCTCGCAATATGTCTTCTCTCAGGTTGGTGTCAGCATCCTCCACTTCTTTTTTGGCTTTCCGTTGCTCGACTGGCACCTCCGCAAAGTCATACGTGTCCAAGTAGTCCGTCTTGCCGACAGCTGCAGGGAGTTTTTCAGGCCCTAGAATGACCAAAAAAGGAGACCATGTGTTCCAGTGGAAATGATGTTGAATAAGCAAATTGAATGTACTTACTGGCTAGTAAGATTAAGGAATGTGCGGGAAGTAGACTCATCATCATCATCATCATCAGGAGTGTGAGAACTTCCATTTCATCTGCTGGCATCCAAACAGATACATTAAATTACATTTGGTGTAAGAAGTGGGATCACTAGGAGATCCTTTGAGACACTAGTGATTTAGGGCTATATAAGTAAACATTGATTGATTGATTGATTGATTGATTTATTTTAATTTAATAATTGAATTGAATTAAGTTAAGTGAAGTGAACTATATTTATATAGCACTTTTTCTCTAGTGACTCAAAGTGCTTTACATAGTGAAACCCAATATCTAAGTTACATTTTAAACCAGTGTGGCTGGCACTGGGAGCAGGTGGGTAAAGTGTCTTGCCCAAGGACACAACGGCAGTGACTAGGATGGCGGAAGCGGGGATCGAACCCGCAACCCTCAAGTTGCTGGCACGGCAGCTTTACCAAGCAAGCTATACCATATATTTAATTGAATTGAATTATCCATCCATCCATTTTCTACCGCTTATTCCCTTTCGGGGTCGCGGGGGGCGCTGGCGCCTATCTCAGCTACAATCGGGCGGAAGGCGGGGTACACCCTGGACAAGTCGCCACCTCATCGCAGGGCCAACACAGATAGACAGACAACATTCACACACTAGGGCCAATTTTTAGTGTTGCCAATCAACCTATCCCCAGGTGCATGTCTTTGGAAGTGGGAGGAAGCCGGAGTACCCGGAGGGAACCCACGCATTCACGGGGAGAACATGCAAACTCCACACAGAAAGATCCCGAGCCTGGATTTGAACCCAGGACTGCAGGAACTTTGTATTGTGAGGCAGACGCACTAACCCCTCTGCCACCGTGAAGCCCTGAATTGAATTAAATAAATACAATTAGTAAACCATGTTGGCCCTGCGATGAGGTGGCGACTTGTCCAGGGTGTACCCCGCCTTCCGCCCGATTGTAGCTGAGATAGGCGCCAGCGCCCCCCGCGACCCCGAAAGGGAATAAGCGGTAGAAAATGGATGGATGGAGTAAACCATGTTTTTCAAATCAACTTCAAAAAACATAGTCCTAATGTGTACTTTGAAAATAATTTAAAAATGTCCCATCGAAAAACAAAACAAAACTAAATTTATAATCAAATTATAAAACAAAAAATATAATTTCAAGTGGCGGCATGGCTCGGTTGGTAGAGCAGCCGTACCAGCAACTTGAGGGTTGCAGGTTCGATTCCCGCTTCCGCCATCCTAGTCACTGCCGTTGTGTCCTTGGGCAAGACACTTTACCCACCTGCTCCCAGTGCCACCCACACTGGTTTAAATGTAAATTAGATATTGGGTGTCACTATGTAAAGCGCTTTGAGTCACTAGAGAAAAGCGCTATACAAATATAATTCACTATGTTAAAACCACAGTGATGTAATATTAATATATCATTAATAAATACATATATTTGTTCAAGTTATTTATTGTAAAAATATTTTTAACAAAATATTTATTAATTAGATAAATCAGTGTTTTTCAACCACTGTGCCGTGGGATACAGTCTGATGTGCCGTGGGAGATGATCTAATTTCACCTACTTGGGTTAAAAATATTTTTGCAAACCAGTAATTATAGTCTGCATATGATGTGTTGTTGTTGAGTGTCTGTGCTGTTTTAGAGCTCTGCAGATTAACCGTGTGATACTCTTCCATAACAGTAGGTGGCAGTCGGTAGCTAATTGCTTTGTAGATGTCGGAAACAGCGGGATGCAATGTGCAGGTAAAAAAGTATCTAATGCTTCAACCAAAAATTAAAAAAAGGTGAAGGCCCCTAAGAAAAGGCATTGAAGCTTAGGGAAGGTTATGCAGAACGATTCTGAACTGGCTACCAAGCAAACAAAAACAGAATGCTGGACGACAGCAAAGACTTACTGTGGAGCAAAGACAGCGTCCACAAAGTCCATCCGAACATGACATGACAATCAACAATGTCCCCTCAAAGAAAGATAAAAACTACTGAAATATTCTTGATTGCTAAAACAAAGTAGATGCGGGAAATATCGCTCAAAGGAAGACATGAAACTGCTACAGGAAAATACCTAAAAAAGAGAAAACGCTACCAAAATAGGAACGCAAGACAAGAAGTAAAAGACTACACATAGGAAAACAGCAAAAAAGTCCAAATAAGTCAGGGTGTGATGTTACAGGTGGTGACAGTACACCTACTTTGAGACAAGTTTGTTTAATAATTTCTGCTGGTGGTGTGCCTCTGCATTTTTTCACCGCAAAAAATGTGCCTTGGTTCAAAAAAGGTTGAAGAACACTTAGATAAATAATAAAAATGTTTCTACGTTTATATGTACAAAATATAATTCTATATTTCTAATACAAAAATATCCACCCGCCGCCAACGTAAATGTCAAAAAGATATAGTGAAAAGAATATAATTTCACTATATTTCTTTGAAATATCCATCCATTTTCTACAACTTGTCCCTTTTAGGGTCGCGGGGGGTGCTGGAGCCTATCTCAGCTGCATTTGGACGGAAGGTGGGGGTGACCCTGGACAAATCGTCACCTCATTGCAGTTCTTTGAAATATTTTTTTTCTAAATACCTTTTATACGTTGAAAATATTGTGAATTTCAAATATAAGAAAATAAACATATATATATATATTGTTTAACATTTTATTGTACAAAAATATAGTACATAGATATTAGGGGTGCGGGAAAAATATCGATTCGAATACGAATTGCGATTCTCACGTTGTGCGATTCAGAATCGATTCTCTTTTTGTTTTTAATTGATTTTTTTTAATCAATCCAACAAACCAAATAAATATTATCAACAACAGTATCAATATTAGTTATAATTTCAGCATAGCAGTGATTAAAAATCCCTCATTGACATTATCATCAGACATTTATAAAAATTAAAAAAAAAGAACAATAGTGTCACAGTGGCTTACACTTCACAAAGATAAAATAAGTCATATTTTTGGTTCGTTTAATAGTTAAAACAAATTTACATTATTGCAATCAGTTGGTAAAACGTTGTCCTTTACAATTATAAAAGCTTTTTTTTTTTTAAATCTACTACTCTGCTAGCATGTCCGCAGACTGGGGTAGATCCTGCTGAAATCCTATGTATTGAAAGAATACAGAATCGTTTTGAATGGGAAAAATATCGTTTTTGAATCGAGAATCATGTTGAATCGAAAAAAATCGATATATAATCGAATCGCGACCCCAAGAATCGATATTGAATCGAATCGTGGGACACCCAAAGATTCGCAGCCCTTATAGATACGATTAAATGTATAAAAAAACAATATCATTTCCTAAATGTTCACTGAAAAAAACTATGATATAAAAAACATAAAATAAACAAAGAAAAAAGGGAATTAATAATAATGATTAAAAATATATATTAATGAAAAATAATAGTATTGATATGTATATAGTAAATAACATAAAATTACACTGAAAATGTCCTCCTTCTAATAACAAACATAAACATTTTGTGATGGTTGTGTTCAATTTCGTCTGAGTATAAGAAATACAATGGTGTGAAAATAAGGTTCCTTAAATCCTTGAATAGTTATTTCATGGAATATTGAAATAGTTTGCCTCAGACACTTTCGTTTTTTTTTAATAAATTATAAAAAAAAATATGAGATATTGTTTATCAATGAATATGACTACATTTTGCTACACCATGAATTGATTAACGTGGACCACGACTTAAACAAGTTGAAAAACTTATTGGGGTGTTACCATTTAGTGGTCAATTGTACGGAATATGTACTGTACTGTGCAATCTACTAATAAAAGTATCAACCAATCAATCAATCAAAACCTCATAATAAAAAACCCTTAGTGATTCTTGTTTTCTTTAAGAAGAGAACTCACATTGTTCAAACCCCCTCATAACTTAGGTGCATATTGAAGTTTTTTTTTTTAGACGTAGTTAAAGAAGACTTTGGAGCAGCAAATTTAAAGATACAACACATACCTGATATTTAACTCTTTCTATGTCCGAGTGGAGCTGTCGTGTTTGACCAGGTTATCCGTTTGACCCTAAAGCTGCAATCCGAAGAGACCAAAAGCTGCCGTGCGGGACAGTCCACGCCAAAACGGGGATGACCTTTGAACCCCATGAGGCACTAAGTGATCCATTTTCAGCATTCAGGCTCTGAATGCAGACCTTTTCACCCACAAAATGCCTTTTTAGGGAGAGGATTGTCACACTTACCCTCAAGGTGGGAGGATGGCGAGGGATCAATGGCGGGAAAGAAGGGCAGTCTTGGTACAGGAGGTCAGAGGTGACAATTGTTTTTTACAGTGGCGACTGTTTGCTACAATCTGAATGGGACATTAGCATCCTGGTGCTTATATGGGTTTGACATGCTTATCCTGAAAGAAGCCCAACCTTTGACCTCTACTTTACTTCAGGGTGTCTGGACCGATACTAATGATGACTTAAAGAAAAGACTTGGATGTGTTTCCAATCACTGCAGGACAACATTGTATATTGATCCATTCGACATATCATTGTATCTTTGTATTATTAGGTCCATCAGTGCTAAATATTATAAACTTATCACTCTCCTCGGGCACTGTTCCCCTAGCATTCAAAAAAGCGGTTATTCATCCTCTTCTTAAAAGACCTAACCTCGATCCTGACCTCATGGTAAACTACCGACCGGTGTCTCACCTTCCCTTTATTTCAAAAATCCTCGAAAAAATTGTTGCGGAGCAGTTAAATGAACACTTAGCGTCTAACAATCTATGTGAAACCTTTCAATCCGGTTTCAGGGCAAATCACTCCACGGAGACAGCCCTCGCAAAAATGACTAATGATCTATTGCTAACGATGGATTCTGATGCGTCATCTATGTTGCTGCTCCTCGATCTTAGCGCTGCTTTCGATACCGTCGATCATAATATTTTATTAGAACGTATCAAAACACGAATTGGTATGTCAGACTTAGCCCTGTCTTGGTTTAACTCTTATCTTACTGATAGGATGCAGTGTGTCTCCCATAACAATGTGACCTCGGACTACGTTAAGGTAACGTGTGGAGTTCCCCAGGGTTCGGTCCTTGGCCCTGCACTCTTCAGCATCTACATGCTGCCGCTAGGTGACATCATACGCAAATACGGTATTAGCTTTCACTGTTATGCTGATGACACCCAACTCTACATGCCCCTAAAGCTGACCAACACGCCGGATTGTAGTCAGTTGGAGGCGTGTCTTAATGAAATTAAACAATGGATGTCCGCTAACTTTTTGCAACTCAACGCCAAAAAAACGGAAATGCTGATTATCGGTCCTGCTAGACACCGAACTCTATTTAATAATACAACTCTAACATTTGACAACCAAACAATTAAACAAGGCGACACGGTAAAGAATCTGGGTATTATCTTCGACCCAACTCTCTCCTTTGAGGCACACATTAAAAGCGTTACTAAAACGGCCTTCTTTCATCTCCGTAATATCGCTAAAATTCGCTCCATTCTGTCCACTAAAGACGCTGAGATCATTATCCATGCGTTTGTTACGTCTCGCCTCGACTACTGTAACGTATTATTTTCGGGTCTCCCCATGTCTAGCATTAAAAGATTACAGTTGGTACAAAATGCGGCTGCTAGACTTTTGACAAGAACAAGAAAGTTTGATCACATTACGCCTGTACTGGCTCACCTGCACTGGCTTCCTGTGCACTTAAGATGTGACTTTAAGGTTTTACTACTTACGTATAAAATACTACACGGTCTAGCTCCATCCTATCTTGCCGATTGTATTGTACCATATGTCCCGGCAAGAAATCTGCGTTCAAAGGACTCCGGCTTGTTAGTGATTCCCAAAGCCCAAAAAAAGTCTGCGGGCTATAGAGCGTTTTCCGTTCGGGCTCCAGTACTCTGGAATGCCCTCCCGGTAACAGTTCGAGATGCCACCTCAGTAGAAGCATTTAAGTCTCACCTTAAAACTCATTTGTATACTCTAGCCTTTAAATAGACTCCCTTTTTAGACCAGTTGATCTGCCGTTTCTTTTCTTTTTCTTCTATGTCCCACTCTCCCTTGTGGAGGGGGTCCGGTCCGATCCGGTGGCCATGTACTGCTTGCCTGTGTATCGGCTGGGGACATCTCTGCGATGCTGATCCGCCTCCGCTTGGGATGGTTTCCTGCTGGCTCCGCTGTGAACGGGACTCTCGCTGCTGTGTTGGATCCGCTTTGGACTGGACTCTCGCGACTGTGTTGGATCCATTATGGATTGAACTTTCACAGTATCATGTTGGACCCGCTCGACATCCATTGCTTTCCTCCTCTCCAAGGTTCTCATAGTCATCATTGTCACCGACGTCCCACTGGGTGTGAGTTTTCCTTGCCCTTATGTGGGCCTACCGAGGATGTCGTGGTGGTTTGTGCAGCCCTTTGAGACACTAGTGATTTAGGGCTATATAAGTAAACATTGATTGATGATTGATTGATTGATCATTACGTAGTATCGTATTACTCATTTATCAAACAGTACTTGTAATGTAGCAAGTTCTGTTAATGGAAAAAGTATTTTCTCGGGCAGTTTATTGTAATATAAAAAAATGCACACAAAATTATTGTTTTTTAAAAAAAACACATCGTCAAAAAGCCGTTAGAATAATACATAGCATTGGCTGTCGAAAACATTCAAACTCTTTATTTATTGAATCTAATAGATTACAATTCAATAATTAGTTGCATTTATAAACAGATAAAATGATATACAAAGCAAAGTTTAACCTGCCACCAAAAATATACAACAATTATTTTCAACAAAAGAGAAATATGACCTTGTGTAAAAATGTCATTTAAAACATCGATACGCACAAACAACACTCAAGACCTTTAGAGTATCAGTATGTGGATGTCAGGGGTATTTGGTGACGAACCCCAAGATGCAGAGATGGAGGCAGGCATGGAGTGAGCAAACATGATTTTAATATAAATACTATGACAAAACCAAACAAAGGGTTCAAACCAAAAGCGTGCACGTGGGCGGATAAAAAACAAAAGGCCTTTAGGATAGAAGCTAACAAAAAACAAAAAGGAACTTTAGCATGTAAGCTAGAGGATAAGAAACAGAAAAACTGGAAATAGCTATGGCTAACAAAAACAGCTTACCGCTACGACGACCAGGACAAGATGTAGCACGACAGGTAATAGCTGAAATAATGTAGCAAAGACACAAGAGTGACATGAGGCAACGACAATACAAATGACAATACAATGATCCAGCAACTGACACAAGACAAAGGAGGTACAAATAGGAGCCGGCTGATTGGCAACAGGTGTGGCCAGATGCCAATCAGCCGCGGCTGAAGGGGAACACAGCACTCAGGGAACAAGACAGGAAGCTGACAAAATAAGAGCACTAGACAGGAACTAGGGACAGAAAATACTAAACACACTGAGGAGGAACACAGCCCTCAGGGAACAAGACAGGAAGCTGACAAAATAAGAGCACTAGATAGGAACTAAGGACAGGAAATACTAAACACACTGAGGAGGAACACAGCACTCAGGGAACAAGGCAGGAAGCTGACAAATTAAGAGCACTTGACAGGAACTAAAAGACAGGAAATACTAAACACAGGAAACAGACAAAGGCAGAGGAAAAAACTAAAACATAGACAAACTGTCAGGGGCAAGCCTGACAGTGGAATTCAATTATGGAATGGATTAAGGCAGTGTTTCTTAACCGTAGAGCCATCATTGTTGGCCTGCAAACGCCTCCTCGAGGGACGCGAAAAAATATCTGCGTCTCAGCAGTACTCAGTTGTAATACTCTTTTCCACCACTTGTGGCAGTAATAACAATTTTAAACAAACAACAAGTCTAAAGCTAAAGTCACAGAAAAGTTTCTTAAGTGCAAAAATTATGACTAATGTGGGGAAGCTGTATTTTCATTTGCACCATTTTTTTGGGAGAAAAAGATTATGTATGTATTTATTATTTGTTTACTTACTATTAAGGCTGCGAATCTTTGGGTGTCCCACAATTCGATTCAATATCGATTCTTGGGGTCACGATTCGATAATATATCGATTTTTTCGATTTGATTCGATTCGATTCTCGATTCAAAAAGATAATTTTCCGATTCAAAATGATTCTCTATCCATTCAATACATAGGATTTCAGCAGGATCTACCCCAGTCTGCTGACATGTAAGCAGAGTAGTAGATTTAAAAAAAAAAAAAAAAAAGCTTTTATAATTGTAAAAGACAATGTTTTATCAACTGATTGCAATAATGTAAATTTGTTTTAACTATTAAACGAACCAAAAATATGACTTATTTTATCTTTGTGAAAACATTGGACACATTGTGTTGTCAAGCTTATGAGATGCGATGCAAGTGTAAGCCACTGTGACACTATTGTTCTTTTTTTTATTTTTATAAATGTCTAATGATAATGTCAATGAGGGATTTTTAATCACTGCTATGCTGAAATTATAACTAATATTGATACTGTTGTTGATAATATTCATTTTAGTTTCACTACTTTTGGTTTGTTCTGTGTCGTGTTTGTGTCTCCTCTCAATTGCTCTGTTTATTGCAGTTCTGAGTGTTGCTGGGTCAGGTTTGGTTTTGGAATTGGATTGCATTGTTATGGTATGGCTGTGTAGTGGTTTGTTGGATTGATGAAAAAAAAAAAAAAATTAAAAAGTACAAATCACTTTTTAAAAAATGAAAATCGATTCTCAATCGCACAAAGTATTCGAATAGATTTTTTTCCCACACCCCTACTTACTATGGTACATTATTTATGTATTATTTATTCACTGTTCTATTACAGAGAACAATGAAATGGGATAAAATTGTTTTGGTATGAAAAGGGGTAGGAGCTTCTTCCTACTCCTTTTCGGACATGCTGTAATGAAACAACTAGAAATATGTGATGCATTACATTGTATCGTATGCATGTTCCAAATAAACTGAAACTGAACTGAACTCAACTCTAATTTTACCGACAGTTTAGTTAACAACCATTCATTATTATATTAATATATACATTTTTTTCACCAGTTATTTATCAGTCCCTTTTAATGCAATATATTTAGTTAGTATCTATTTTTTCTAATCAGCCTGACCTAAGCCCAAGGTTTATCCTTCCATCCATCCATCCATCTATCCATATTTTTACCGCTTATCCCTTTTGGGGGTCGCAGTACGTGTTAAATAAATAATAATCTTTGTGATTAACACACAGCTTCATATCATTTGATATAGGTTAGATATAATTATTGAAATAAACTAACATCAAGAGTAATATCACTTACTGAGTTTTCAACATTTGAGTGGGTTAACCCCCCCACCCCTCCTCCCTCCCCCCGTAGTAAAAAAGTCGGTCCCTGAGATCAAAAAAGTTCCTAACTCCTGGATTAAGCAAATAAATCAAACACTTTTGTGACCGAGTTGAAGAAACTGTTCAAACTCAAAGAGTTTACAAAGTACAGGGAAGATAGAGTTGAGTTTGAGTTGAGTTTGAGTTTATTTCGAACATGCAAGCATACAACATGATACATCACAATTTCTCTTTTCAACATGTTCGAAAATGAGTAGGAAGAAGCCGAGCTTATTAAATCCTACCCCTTTTCTTTTACGTAACAGTTGCTAAAACTTTTGTTCACTTCCTGTTCTCAATTTATTCACAATACACTCCATAATTAATCACAATAAAAATGAATAACAATTGGGGAAGCAAGTTATATTTCATATGATGAGATATGTAAGATTATTTTGAGAATGAAAGAATGGATGGATGGAATAAATCCAGATTGTTTATCATGGTTCTTCTTCTTTGTACTTTGTAAACACTTTAAGTTTCTTCAAGTGGATCATATTAGTGCATTGTTTGATTAATTTGCTTAATGCATTCAATAATTTCATTCCACATACTGATATACTGAAGGTCTTAAGTGTTGTATGTGCATACAAATGTTTTAAATGACATTTTTCTCTAAGATTATATTTCTTTTCTTTTTTTGGGAATTGTTGTACGATATTGGGTAGCAGGTTATAGTTTGATTTGATTTGAATAATCATGAATTTTTTTTTTAACTTTATTAAAAAACTAAAAAGTCCTTTGATCCATAACATCAATCAATCAATCAATGTTTACTTATATAGCCCTAAATCACTAGTGTCTCAAAGGGCTGCACAAACCACCACGACATCCTCGGTAGGCCCACATAAGGGCAAGGAAAACTCACACCCAGTGGGACATCGGTGACAATAATGACCCAGTGGGACGTCGGTGACAATGATGACTATGAGAACCTTAGAGAGGAGGAAAGCAATGGATGTCGAGCGGGTCTAACATGATACTGTGAAAGTTCAATCCATAATGGATCCAACACAGTCGCGAGAGTCCAGTCCAAAGCGGATCCAACACAGCAGCGAGAGTCCCGTTCACAGCGGAGCCAGCAGGAAACCATCCCAAGCGGAGGCGGATCAGCAGCGCAGAGATGTCCCCAGCCGATACACAGGCAAGCAGTACATGGCCACCGGATCGGACCGGACCCCCTCCACAAGGGAGAGTGAGACATAGGAGAAAAAGAAAAGAAACGGCAGATCAACTGGTCTAAAAAGGGAGTCTATTTAAAGGCTAGAGTATACAAATGAGTTTTAAGGTGAGACTTAAATGCTTCTACTGAGGTGGCATCTCGAACTGTTACCGGGAGGGCATTCCAGAGTACTGGAGCCCGAACGGAAAACGCTCTATAGCCCGCAGACTTTTTTTGGGCTTTGGGAATCACTAACAAGCCGGAGTCCTTTGAACGCAGATTTCTTGCCGGGACATATGGTACAATACAATCGACTATTCATTCATGCATGTATTTGATGATTATCTACTTACTCTTTTCTCTATTTATTAATTTACTGATGTTTGTATTTGTTGCAGAATGTGTTACAGATTGCTATTATAGGAGAAGGGGTAGTATTTAATAAGCTCTGCTTCTTCCTACTCCTTTTTGGATATGCTTTAATGAGCTGCTGTAATAATGTGACTATATTGTAATTGTATGCATGTTCGGAATAAACACATCCCATAACCAGAAACATATACATGGCAAATTGTTTTAATTCGTTGTATTTAACCTATTTCTGTCATTTTATTCATGATTTATTATATATTTTCAGCATACTAAACTGGGAAAACTCCCTAAAATGAATGAGGACTCACTAACACACAAACATGCTCAATACTGACCTCTTGCGGTAAACACAGCGATTGGAAAATAAAAAGAAAGAAAATAAACAACGAAAGCCAGGAAATGCAGTTATTTTTACAACCACTAGAAGGCAGCAAAAGCAAACAAATGAGGCTCTCGACGTAGCATCAAGTGACGTAACAATGTACATTAAAATGTTTTAATGACATATCTAAATTATAATCAGCCACAAATACTGTTTAATCACGCTATTACGCTACCTCATCACGTGACCAGGCAGAGTCAAGAAATGGGGACTAAAGGAGGAAGTGGTGAAGGTTATTTACATTTTGCATTTCCGGTCCGAGGTGACGTCACTACAGGGCGGGCGTGGAGAGGCAAAATGGAGCAAAACACACAAAAGGGCAGTTTTACTTTTTTCCCATATTACATGCCTTTACCTTCCTGCTTGTGACCGATTTGCCAACTTCTTTGTCTTCCTTAAAAACACGCCATATATGGGCAACATTAAATGATGTCATGTCTAATACTAAGCGACAGAGGGCGCTGTAGCTCTAAACAAAAAGGGCCTTTTCAGCTAATGAGAGTGAAACGTTATATCTGGAAAGTGTTAAAGGCCTACTGAAACCCACTACTACCCACCACGCAGTCTGATAGTTTATATATCAATGATGAAATATTAACATTGCAACACATGCCAATACGGCCTTTTTAGTTTACTAAATTGCAATTTGAAATTTCCTGGGAGTTTTTTCTTGAAAACGTCGCGTAATGATGACGTGCACGCTTGACGTCACGGGCTGTTAGGGAATATGAGCGCCGCGCACACACACAGCTAAAAGTAGTCTGCTTTAACCGCATAATTACACAGTATTTTGGACATCTGTATTGCTGAATCCTTTGCAATTTGTTCAATTGATTTTAGAGAAGTCACAGTAGAAAGATGGAGTTGGGAAGTTTTAGCCTTTAGCCACACAAACACACGGTGATTCCTTGTTTAAAATTCACGGAGGTGAAACTTTACTATGGATCACAGCGAACATGGATCCCGACCGAATATCGACCAGCAGGTTTCGGTGAGAAAATTGTGGTTAAAAAGTCGCTTCTTACCGGATATCAGCTGAGCTTGTGCCGCCCATACAGCTGCCGTCGACTTCCCTGAGACACTGCGTGTCAACACACCCATGGACGTACACCTCCGACTATCAGGTACTGTTAAACTCACTAAAACACTAGCAAAACAATAGAAAGATAAGGGATTTCCAAGAATTATCCTAGTAAATGTGTCTAAAAACATCTGAATCCGTCCCAATGTAATCGTGTATTTATTTATTTTAACTTGTTTTTTTTCTTTTTCTAGTCCGTCGCTATCAATATCCTCAAACACGAATCTTTCATCCTCGCTCAAATTAATGGGGAAATTGTCGTTTTCTCGGTCCGAATAGCTGTTTTTGTTGGAGACTCCCATTATAAACAATGTGAATATGTGAGGAGCCCTCAACATGTGACGTCATCGTCTGCGACTCCCGGTAGAGGCAGGGCTTTTCTCTTAGCACCGAAAGTTGCGAACTTTATCGTGGATGTTCTCTACTAAATCCTTTCAGCAAAAATATGGCAATATCGCGAAATGACCAAGTATGACACATAGAATGGACTTGATATCCCCGTTTAAATAAGAAAATCTAATTTCAGTAGGCCTTTAATAAGAAATGAGAATCTCCATCTGCATATATCACACTTTCCAAACAATAGTCCAGTAATGAAAATAAACGTAAACACATGGCATAGAATCAAAAAGGAGCTTGATTGACAGCAAGGCTGCTCCTAAACACCCCCCTAAGACTGAAATATTCCATCTGTTCGGAGCTTGTCTGCTGGCTGAAGCCTTAACAAGGGCGAAGGCCAAAGGTCACAGACATGATCAATTTGTCGGCTAAAACCGCCGGGGCTTGCACACAATGGGGGCTTAGCGTCACGTTATCCTGCTTCTTATATGCAAACTCTATACCAGGGGTCACCAACACGGTGCCCGCGGGCACCAGGTAGCCCGTAAGGACCAGATGAGTCGCCCGCTGGCCTGTTCTAAAAAATAGCTCAAATAGCAGCACTTACCAGTGAGCTGCCTCTATTTTTTAAATTTTATTTATTTACTAGCAAGCTGGTCTCGCTTTGCTCGACGTTTTTAATTCTAAGAGAGACAAAACTCAAATAGAATTTGAAAATCCAAGAACATATTTTAAAGTATTGGTCTTCACTTGTTTAAATAAATTAATTTATTTTTTTTACTTTACTTATAACTTTCAGAAAGACCATTTTAGAGGAAAAAATACAAGCTTAAAAATGATTTTAGGATTTTTCAACACATACTTTTTTACCTTTTAAAATTCTTCCTCTTCTTTCCTGAAAATTTAAATCAATGTTCAAGTAAATTTATTTTTTTTATTGTAAAGAATAATAAATACATTTTAATTTAATTATTCATTTTAGCTTCCGTTTTTTCGACAAAGAATATTTGTGAAATATTTCTTCAAACTTGTTATGATTAAAATGAAAAAAAAAAAAGTATTCTGGCAAATCTAGAAAATCTGTAGAATCAAATTTAAATATTACTTCAAAGTCTTTTGAATTTCTTTTAAAATTTTTGTTCTGGAAAATCTAGAAGAAATAATGATTTGTCTTTGTTAGAAATATAGCTTGGTCCAATTTGTTATATATTCTAACAAAGTACAGATTGGATTTTAACCTATTTAAAACATGTCATCAAAATTCTAAAATTAATCTTAATCAGGAAAAATTACTAATGATGTTCCATAAATTATTTTTTTTTTTTTAATAAAGATTCGAATTAGCTCGTTTTTCTCTTCATATTTTTCATTTGAATTTTGAATTTTAAAGAGTCGAAATTGAAGATAAACTATGATTCAAAATTACATTTTCATTTTTTGTGTGTTTTCTCCTCTTTTAAATCGTTCAATTAGGTGTTTTTTTCATCATTTATTCTCTACAAAAAACCTTCCGTAAAAGGAAAAAAATGTACGACGGAATGACAGACAGAAATATCCATTTTTTTATATATATATAGATTTATTTATTAAAGGTAAATTGAGCAAATTGGCTATTTCTGGCAATTTGTTTAAGTGTGTATCAAACTGGTAGCCCTTCGCATTAATCAGTACCCAAGAAGTAGCTCTTGGTTTCAAAAAGGTTGGTGACCCTTGCTCTATACAATATCATCATAAACAATTGGAAGATGCCCAGCGGGGCGCCTTGTGGTTGTCTGCACATGTTTATCTTTGATCTTGTTGGTCCATCTTGCATTGACAATTGTGTATAGTTCTTTTTTTTTTTTTTTGGTTCCAAGAATGAGCGAGGCAGGCAGGAAAAGCGTCTTTGCTGTGCTTTCAAACCTAAATATTATCCCTCACTCGGTCCCCACAAGGCTGCGAGTGGTGGTCATGTTGTTTTAACCTTGCACAGAATATCGTCAACAAGTTCAACTTGTGAGAAAACCAGGACGGGAGGAGAGCTGAAAATGAGAATTGTGAAGCATTTGTTTGTCCTGCTCCTGGCTTAGGCCTTGTCCGCACAAATCTGTGTATTTTAAAAAACGCATAGTTTTCTTCTTGTTGACACGCACGCGCACCTTTTGGGTTTGCGTGGGAAGAAAGGTAAAAAAAAAAAAGATGCGTCCTTAAGTTAGGTCAGCCACCAAAATCAATCAATCAATCAATCAATGTTTACTTATATAGCCCTAAATCACTAGTGTCTCAAAGGGCTGCACAAACCACCACGACATCCTCGGTAGGCCCACATAAGGACAAGGAAAACTCACACCCAGTGGGACATCGGTGACAATGATGACTATGAGAACCTTGGAGAGGAGGAAAGCAATGGATGTCGAGCGGGTCCAACATGATACTGTGAAAGTTCAATCCACAATGGATCCAACACAGTCGCGAGAGTCCAGTCCAAAGCGGATCCAACACAGCAGCGAGAGTCCCGTTCACAGCGGAGCCAGCAGGAAACCATCCCAAGCGGAGGCGGATCAGCAGCGCAGAGATGTCCCCAGCCGATACACAGGCAAGCAGTACATGGCCACCGGATCGGACCGGACCCCCTCCACAAGGGAGAGTGGGACATAGAAGAAAAAGAAAAGAAACGGCAGATCAACTGGTCTAAAAAGGGAGTCTATTTAAAGGCTGGAAAATGTTATCATAAAAGAAACAATGCTACCGTTTTTCCATTTTGCAGTAAGAACAACGTTAAATTATACGATTAAAATCACTAGCTAGACAGTTGCCAACATTTTACTGTAAAAGTAACATTTTTCCATTTTGCGGCATTGCACTGTAAAATAAACAACCAAAATTTGATTTTACAGTAAAAAAAACTGTCAGCTCATTCCCCACTATTTTACCATTAAAAAAACAATGCTATTGTTTTCCCATTTTACAGTAATGCACTGTAAAAGCAATGATGGCAAATTACAAGGTTAAAAAAAGCTGGCTACTTAGTCGCCTGACTTTGATCATGAAATCAACAGTGGTACCAATTACCCATTTTACAATAAAGCAAAGTAAAAAGCAATGACCATAGATTTTACAGTAAAAAATAACTGCCATAATCTTAGCGTAAAAACAGTGGTAGCGTTTTGCGATTTACTGTAAAAACAAAACAAAAAACCTTAGATTTTACAGTAAAAAAAAGAACAAAAAAAGCAGCGCAGTCACCAGAATTTTATCGTAAAAGTAACAATGGTATCGTTTGTCCGTTTTACAGTAATGCACTGTAAAAACAATACTCCTACATCATACATTGCTCACAAAAGTTAATTATGTCTTTTTCTTTATATACTTTTCAAAGCTACAGTAGTCGTTTTTTACAGTAAGGCACTACCGTACAATGGGAATATTTAATTTTTACGCTGAAATTCTGGTAACTTAGTTGCCTTTTTTTTTTTGTTTTACAGTGCTTAACTGATTCTGTGGCCTCCTACCGGCAAGTCCGACCAGTAGGAAGCCACGGGGAAGACCCAGGACACGTTAGGAAGACTATGTCTCCCGGCTGGCCTGGGAACGGCTCGGGATCCCCCGGTAGGAGCTGGACGAAGTGGCTGGGGGGAGGGAAGTCTGGGCTTCTCTGCTTAGGTTGCTGCCCCCGCGACCCGACCTCAGATAAGTGAAAGAAGATGGATGATTAATGAAATGGATAAATGAACATTTGACATCACTTTAATAAAGACCTAGTGTTTCTCACCTTCTTTATCAAAGTGGTGGCATTGTGGATTATTGTGCAGTCGTACCATTCTTTGTTTGGGCATTCCATTAGTTTGTTCCGCGCAAATCTTGGCCGTGTTATAAACGGGGCAGTGTAGGGAAAATTTTGGCCGCAAAAACTAGAGCGTGCGAAAACCGAGGCTTGACTGTACATGTAATATTACACTATATTGTATAATATCTCACTATAATGTGTAATGTTGCACTATATTGTGTAATACAGTGGTTTTCAAATGGGGGTACTTGAAGGTATGCCAAGGGGTACGTGAGATTTTTTTTTTTAAATATTCTAAAAATAGCAACAATTCAAAAATATTTTATACATCTATTAATTGAATAATACTTCAACAAAATATGAATGTAAGTTCATAAACTGTGAAAAAAAATACAACAATGCAATATTCAGTGTTGACAACTAGATTTTTTGTGGACATGTTCCATAAATATTGATGTTAAAGATTAATTTTTTTGTGAAAAAATGTTTAGAATGAAGTTTATGAATCCAAATGGATCTCTATTACAATCCCCAAAGAGGGCACTTTAAGTTGATGATTACTTCTATGTGTAGAAATCTTTATTTATAATTGAATCACTTGTTTATTTCTCAAAAAGTATTTAGTTGTTTTTATGTCTTTCTTTCCAAATAGTTCAAGAAAGACCACTACAAATGAGCAATATTTTTGCACTGTTATACAATTTCATAAATCAGAAACTGATGACATAGTGCTGTATTTTACTTCTTTATCTCTTTTTTTTTTCAACCAAAAATGCTTTGCTCTGATTAGGGGGTACTTCAATTAAAAAAATGTTCACAGGGGGTACATCACTGAAAAAAGGTTGAGAACCACTGGTGTAATATATCACTATATTGCATAATATATTACTAGATTGTATAATATCTTAGTACTTTGTGTAACATCTCACTATATTGTGTAATATCTCACTGTATTGATGAACAAGAACGTTAGAATCCTCAACCAAGTCAGGCGTTGTTGCCTTTTTTAGCCTGGGGATTTGTTTTTTTTAAATAGAGGACTTTTTTTTTTAAACCCTGCAGATGGTTTTAATGTTAAAAGTGTGTCTTTGCCCCGACCTGTAAACAAACCTGCAGGTCACGTTGCCCTGCAAACATTACATCCGGGCTCAGAACAGGTTGATCCAAACCAGGTCAAGAGGAAATTGGCAGTCGCCATTTCCGGGAAACTGCAAGAATGGTCTAAAAATTATTTTTGTATCGACCTCGACCAGCCTCCTCAAAGTCAGACTAAGAACGAAACTCCGTTGCTCCTAAAGTTTGACTCATGCTCAGAAATCTATATGGGCCATAATGGTAATGTGTGTGTGCTGATTATTGATGTTACCAGCCATCAAAGCACACAAAGAGCAGCCCGTATGTCAATTAAAAGACCTGGTCCATGTAGTTGTATTCTTTTTTTAATCTTTTTTTTTGTGTGTATGCTGCACGGCAATTTAAAGGCCTACTGAAATGAGATTTTCTTATTTAAACGGGGATAGCAGGTCCATTCTATGTGTCATACTTGATCATTTCGCGATATTGCCATATTTTTGCTGAAAGGACTTAGTAGAGAACATTGACGATAAAGTTTGCAACTTTTGGTCGCTAATAAAAAAGCCTTGCCTTTACCGGAAGTTGCAGACAATGTGTGCGTGACGTCACCGCTTGTTGGGCGACGATTTCCCCATTAATTTGAGCGAGGATGAAAGATTCGTGGATGGAGAAAGTTGGAGTGAAGCACTACAACAACAAAAAAAAGGTGACGACAGTGGGAGCGATTCAGATGTTATTAGACACATTTACCAGGATAATTCTGGAAAATCCCATATCTGCTTATTGTGTTAATAGTGTTTTAGTGAGATTATAAAGTCATACCTGAAAGTCGGAGGGCTGCAGTGACCGCCAGTGTCTCTGAGAGAAGTTAATGGAGGAGCCAAGGTCACAGCTGCCTTTTTGACAGCTGCTGCAGGAGGAAGGACACTAACTCCGCACAAGTCTACGGTAAGAGCCGACTTAACATCACAATTTTCTCATCCAAAAACTTGCTGGTTGACATGTGGTAGAGAAACATGTTCACTAGAGCTTCACAACAAATAAAGAAACACCGGCTGGGTTTCGGTTGCTATAGGCAGCTGCAATCCACCGCTTTCCACCAACAGCATTCGTATTTATAGTCTCCATTATTAATTGAACAAAATGCAAAAGATTAGGCAACACAGATGTCCAAAATATTGTGTAATTATGCGATGAAAAGAGACAACTTTTAGCCGTAAGTGGTGCTGGACTAAAATGTCCGCTCAACCAATTACATCACAAACACATCATCAACAAGAAACTTCGTGGGGAATTTAAAATTGTAATTTAGTAAACTAAACCGGCTGTATTGGCATGTGTTGCAATGTTAATATTTCATCATTGATATATAAACTATCAGACTGCATGGTCAGTAGTAGTGGGTTTCAGTAGGCCCCTACTTGCAGTCCAAAGGGGCAACAAGTGTGGAAGGGGGGGGTTGTAGAAACGTACAGGATGCACACAGGGCTTGTATTGTTGCAGCATCCACTCAGCAACAGATGGGCAAAACAATGCTCATCCTGGTGATTGGGGTCATTCAATTTTGCTATCAAAGAAGATATTTGCCCCCCCCCCGTGTGTCCTATAAATGCTCGTAAAAACATGGGGCATCGTAAAATAACTGTTGAGAGGCGATACCTCAGCGTTACGATAAGTCACATGTTGGCGCAGCAGTGCACTAATCTCATACAAAAATTACATGTAAAGAGAAAAAAAAACATGTCTGGTTGTAAAAGCAGAACTAACTGTATTTTTGTGTGTGGGCCCTTGTTGTGACGTCCCGCTGCTCTTCAATGGAACAGCTGTCTGTGTGTGTGTGTGCGTGTGCGTGCGTGTGAGCCTTCCTTCCCAAGATGGCGCAGGCTGCCTAGCAACTGCGCTCCCATTGGTCGACATTCCGGCCGCTCCTGACCAATGGCGAGCGAGCTGCGATGCGGAAGTGAATGGCAGCAAATGGCACAAGAATGGGGAAGGCGGGGAGAAGAGGCGGCTGCTTTCGTGTGTGTGGGAAAGTTTTGGCGACGAGGACGACGTGTAAAGCGTGAAAAAGGGTGAGGTTTGTAATAATAACAACCACTATAAGGACACCACACAGATGTTGGATGACTTTTTTACTGCTTAGTGTTGTATTCCCCCTTTTCAAACAATTGAAAAACACACACGTGTTCACTTTTTTTTAAAGGATTTTTTTTTTTTTAAACACTGCGTTTATATGCCTTGTTTTTGCGAATTTCATCTGAAAATACTGTTTTGAAATACAAAAATAATCATCAGCCATCAACAAAAGTAATCAACTTCGCATGCTGCCACGTTTCGTTTTAGAATCGGTCACCAATGTACGGTTCAGGGGCCATTTTTGTCTACAGCAATGGTTCCCAAACTTTTGCAGGCTGGCGCGCCCTTGGCTCCCCAGTGAATTCCTAGCGCCCCCCCCCCACAGACACCCATCCATCCATCCATTTTCTACCGCTTATTCCCTTTCGGGGTCGCGGGGGGCGCTGGCGCCTATCTCAGCTACAATCGGGCGGAAGGCGGGGTACACCCTGGACAAGTCGCCACCTCATCGCAGGGCCAACACAGATAGACAGACAACATTCACACTCACATTCACACACTAGGGCCAATTTAGTGTTGCCAATCAACCTATCCCCAGGTGCATGTCTTTGGAAGTGGGAGGAAGCCGGAGTACCCGGAGGGAACCCACGCATTCACGGGGAGAACATGCAAACTCCACACAGAAAGATCCCGAGCCTGGATTTGAACCCAGGACTGCAGGACCTTCGTATTGTGAGGCAGACGCACTAACCCCTCTGCCACCGTGAAGTCCTCCCCACAGACACATGTGGAAACAAACACCTCTTTCTTGATATTTGGTATGCTACAATTTGAAAAGAGAAAGGTTAAACACAAATGTGTATTTCACAAATAAAACCCAATTTAGTAAACCAATTTATTTTTTAGCAGTTTTAACTGTTTCAGCAACATAGAATGGTAAATAAACATTCCACCAGTAACCTTCATTGTCTCACACTTAATATTAATGGGATGGATGTGCTTGGTGCAGGGACATAAGCTTCTCAACATCAGGCTGGAACTCACTAAGAAGAAGTCGTAGATCCCCGCGGTCAGTAATTTTCAGTCGGTTTCTTTGCTTGGAAAGAAGCAAGGCGACTGCACTGAAGCCCCGTTCTACTAAATATGATGTTGGGAAGGCAATAAAGTACATCTTGACCTTGTTCCACAGCACTTGATAGCAGTCAGAGATTTTTTTTTGTAACCAAAAATCTTGATATGACTTTTTGAAAATTCTGAACATTACAAGCTTGAAATTACAAACCTGAGCTTTTGCTTTTGTAGTCTATGCTGTCGGATCTGACTGGGCCAGAGCGGCGTGTGGTAACCGGACCCTGATGCGTCGTCCACTGACTCGTCCTGCTGCACGTGTTGTGTACAAATCGTCAAACAAACGTTCGAACTTCTGACTTCGACTTCGGACTGCCGCCCCCCTACCGCCCCCTTCTTCCTCACCGCCCCCCCAGATCTTTCCACCGCCCACTTTGGGAACCACTGGTCTACAGCTTGTTTTTTATACTGTAAATTATTTATGAGATATAATACAAAGGTCCTGGGTTCGATCCTGCGCTCGGGATTTTTCTGTGTAGAGATGCCATCTCCGGGTTGGGGAGGAGACCCTGCCCCAAGTGGAGGAGTTCAAGTACCTAGGAGTCTTGTTCACGAGTGAAGGAAGAGTGGATCGTGAGATCGACAGGCGGATCGGTGCAGCATCTTCAGTAATGCAGACGTTGTACCGATCCGTTGTGGTGAAAAAGGAGCTGAGCCAGAAGGCAAAGCTCTCAATTTACCGGTCGATCTACGTTCCCATCCTCACCTATGGTCATGAGCTTTGGGTCATGACCGAAAGGATAAGATCACGGGTACAAGCGGCCGAAATGAGTTTCCTTCGCCGGGTGGCGGGGCTCTCCCTTAGAGATAGGGTGAGAAGCTCTGCCATCTGAGAGGAACTCAAAGTAAAGCCGCTGCTCCTCCACATCGAGAGGTGCCAGATGAGGTGGTTCGGGCATCTGGTCAGGATGCCACCCGAACGCCTCCCTAAGGAGGTGTTTAGGGCACGTCCAACCAGTAGTAGGCCACGGGGAAGACCCAGGACACGTTGGGAAGACTATGTCTCCCGGCTGGCCTGGGAACGCCTCGGGATCCCCCGGGAAGAGCTAGACGAAGTGGCTGCAGATAGGGAAGTCTGGGCTTCCCTGCTTAGGCTGCTGCCCCCGCGACCCGACCTCGGATAAGCGGAAGATGATGGATGGATGGATGGATGGATGGCAACACTAAATTAGCCCTAGTGTGTGAATGTGAGTGTGAATGTTGTCTATCTGTGTTGGCCCCGTGATGAGGTGGCGACTTGTCCAGGGTGTACAAAGCCTTCCGCCCGAATGCAGTTAGATAGGCTCCAGCACCGCCCACAACCCTGAAAGGGACAAGCGGTAGGAAATGGATGGATATTAAATATCACACTAATTTGCCCTATTACACAACACAAGGCTAACATGTGGAAGTTTTGATCAGATGGCTTAGCACAGGGGAGTCAAACTCATTTTAGATCGGGGGCCACATGGAGAAAAATCTACTCCCAAGTGGGCCGGACTGGTAAAATCACGGCACGATAACTTAAAAATAAATACAACTTAAGATTGTTTTCTTTGTTTAAAAATAGAACAAATACATTTAATTTTCCTAAAGGAACTCTCCTGAAGGAATCAATAAAGTACTATCTATCTATCCATCTATCTATTCTGAAAATGTACAAATAATAATAATGTTGTTTTTTTTTTACATTTGTTGCGGTTAGTAGTATTGATTGATGGATTGAAACTTTTATTATTAGATTGCACAGTACACTACATATTCCGTATAATTGACCACTAAATGGTAACACCCGAATAAGTTTTTCAACTTGTTAAGTCGGGGTCCACGTTAATCAAGTCATGGTTTTCTATCGTTAGTTGTCGCTATTTATACTTTCTGAATAAATTATGTGATAATGTTCATCAGTTAACTCATTGGAGTTCTTTTTCAATCTATCAAGATAAAAAAATGAGATCAAAACCAAATAAAATGATGTTATTTATTTAGTTTGCTCATTTTTCTTGACTGGGGCACTTACATCATGTGGTTTATTTTTTTTTTTAACATATGTAGCATTATCTACAAAGATACAAATAATTGCTATTGTGACATCTAGTGGAAACATTTAGAAAAGCAGTTTCTTTCATTCCCATATTTCGGCTTGATTTTATACTTAGCAAACTCATCCCGCGGGCCGGATAAAACCTGTTGGTGGGCCTGATCTGGTCCGCGGGCCGCACTTTTGACACCCCTGGCTTAGCATATATTGATTTTCATACTTGCAGCTGTAAGGTAGAAAAAGTTAACCCCCCCTTCCTCCTACACACACACACATCTTTCAACTATTCTGTAAAGCGTTTGGACATGTTTCAGGGTCATAGTTGGAAGACCCTGTTGTGAGTTGACAACAAAGAGGTGATGACTTTATATGTACCACATGGTTTTATTGTTGGCCGGGTCAAGACGTGCCACAGCAGAACCTGCGTTTCTAGGGCTTTGAGTGGGGCTTTTGTGGGATTTGAGTTTCATCTCTCCAGGATAATGGGTGGTTTGTTTTTACTGCGGGCAGTGACGCACATGCTTGCTGATTGTGAGGCTTGCAAAAAGTTTGCTCAGTGAACAAAATGTAGTTTGTTGTTCTTCATCTTGTCTTTTTATGATAATGTTGTTTGGCTGAGATTTGTCCTGCAATCTCCCCCACAGCATTCCTGGAAATTGCAATTACATCTTTTTTGTGAAAACAGGACGACCCCAACTGAGATAGTGACTATAGCAAAAAGGTACGTTAAAGTTTGTATTGCTGACACATGCACAAAAGTAATTTTAACAATTCAACATTGTCATTTCCCACTTAATTTTGCATAACTTCCAAAATAGTTTAACTCCCATGGTTACAAATACATTTCATTCATTTGTATTCCATTCACACTGTTTGAAGTAGCTGCAGCAGTGGTTTTGATTGAGCCAGCTAAATAAAGGTGATCTGAGCAGATGGTTCTGTGAGTCTTTGTGCTGCACCTCAGCACAACTCTCATTAGCCCCGCGATCTCTCCACTAAAAAACTGCTGAATTGTAAAATGTGCTCTCCTCTCACATTTCTTTCAGTTCAATTCAAGTTCTTTATTTATCCTTTGGGAAATGTGAGTGTGAAGCGGTGCAAAGAAGAAAGGCACAAAAACAAAGGTCAATCGCACACAAAATTATTAAGCACCACGATAGAGTATCATTAAATAATACATATAAACACCCCGTTTCCATATGAGTTGGGAAATTGTGTTAGATGTAAATATAAATGGAATACAATGATTTGCAAATCCTTATCAACCCATATTCAGTTGAATATGCTACAAAGACAACATATTTGATGTTCAAACTGGTAAACATTTTTTTTTGCAAATAGTCATTAGCTTTAGAATTTGATGCCAGCAACACGTAACAAAGAAGTTGGGAAAGGTGGCAATAAATACTGATAAAGTTGAGGAATGCCCATCAAAGACTTATACGGAACATCCCACAGGTGTGCAGGCTAATTGGGAACAGGTGGGTGCCATGATTTGGTATAAAAGCAGCTTCCATGAAATGCTAAGTAATTCACAAACAAGGATGGGGTGAGGGTCACCACTTTGTAAGCAAATTCTCGACAGTTTTAGAACAACATTTCTCAACGAGCTATTGCAAGGAATTTAGGGATTTTACCATCTAGGGTCCGTAAAATCATCAAAAATTTCAGAGAATCTGGAGAAATCACTGCACGTAAGCAATGATGTTACGGACTTTTGATCCCTCAGGCGGTACCACATGAAAAACCGACATCAGCGTTTAAAGGATATCACCACATGGGCTCAGAAACACTTCATAAAACCACTGTCAGTAACTACAGTTGGTCGCTACATCTGTAAGTGCAAGTTAAAACTCTACTATGCAAAGCCAAACCCATTTATCAACAATATCCTGAAACGCCGCCGGCTTGGCTGGGCCGAGCTCACCTTTGATGGACTGATGCAAAGTGGAAAGGTGTTCTGTGGTGTGAGGAGTCCACATTTCAAATTATATTTGGAAACAGAGGACGTGGTGTCCTCCAGAACAAAGAGGAAAATAACTATTCAGATTTTTATAAGCGCAATGTTCAAAAGCCAGCATCTGTGATGGCATGGGGGTGTATTAGTGCCCAAGGCATGGGTAACTTACACATCTGTGAAGGCACCATTAATGCTGAAAGGTAGATACAAGTTTTGGAGCAACATATGTTGTCATCCAAGCAACGTTGTCATGGACGCCCCTGCTTATTTCAGCAAGACAAGTGTTAAAATAGCGTGGCTTTGTAAAAAAAGAGTGCGGGTACTTTCCTGGCCCGCCTGCAGTCCAGACCTGTCTCCCATCGAAAATGTGTGGCGCATTATGAAGCGTAAAATATGAATGACTGAAGCTCTACATAAAACAAGAATGGGAAAGAATTCCACTTTCATAGCTTCAACAATTAGTTTCCTCAGTTCCCAAACGTTTACTGAGTGTTGTTAAAAGAAAAGGTGATGTAACACAATGGTGAACCTGCCCTTTCCCAACTAATTTGGCACGTGTTGCAGCCATGAAATTTTAAGTTTATTATTATTTGCAAAAAAAAAAAATAAAGTTTATTAGTTTGAACATCAAATTTCTTGTCTTTGTAGTGCATTCAACTGAATATGGGTTGAAAAGGATTTGCAAATCATTGTATTCCGTTTTTATTTACATCCAACACAATTTCCCAACTCATATGGAAACGGGATTTGTACACTAATTTAGGGTTGGGATCAGTATTGGCCGATTTTCCTGAAATATTAAGTGATCTTCATTGCCGATTAATGCCTTTTAGTGGTGAATACAAATGCCCAACCATTTTTAGCCCCCCCATTGACGAGCTAGAAGCTAATTGTCTATCTCTATACACAGTGTAGAAACACGCTAAGTCAGTGGTTCTCAAAACTTTTTCACCAAGTACCACCCTAGGAAAAACATGGCTCTCCAAGTACCACCATAATGACCAACATTAAGGTACTGTAGCGTAGTAAGCTTAAGTATTCATTAACAACAAGGCAACAAGTATAAACAAGTATGTTTAATATTTATGGCCACTGTAACATTACACACAGATTGAACAGTAACAGCCTCCTCCAGCTAAATTTTGTGCTGCTCCCAGTCAGCTTAAAGCCTTGCACCAATATAGAAGTGCTATATCGACAGGAGTGCACCAGAAAGACCAGATGCAACTACCGAAGAAGAAACAGATCGAATCGGGTTGTTTCCCGCTACTTGGTGCATAACAGTGACCGCCGTAACAAGTGGATTTCTGCCCTACAGAGCATTATCTGGAGGGATCACTGGACTTCTATAGAACACTCCGGGATGTGCCGTGAACATTTTGTCTCTGGTAAGTGAACACAGCTAGTATTGTTAGCTTTGTTTCCAACTTTTTCTGACTAATTATAATAGATCGATTGATTGAAGAATTTATTAGAAGTTTGCATAGGATAGAGTTTCACGATGGTACAGATTGACTGGTACAAGGTCAACTAAAAGCAGTTACTGTACCCAAAGAAAGAATTGCAAGCATGTCGTGTTTATTAAAAAATAGTTTCCTCCGTGTCAGAGTAAAGTTTGTTTTTTAGCGTTGCAGATATAGTAGGCAAGATCAGCCACTACTTTAAAAAGCGATTTCGCGAGGAGGAAAGTCAAGAGTCCAGGTGAAACCGAGCAGAGAAATTAACGTAACAGGCAGTTAAAATTTAATAATTGATGGTGGTGACGTGGACATTTTTGTCCACAGAGTGCTTGAAGGTTACTTCAAAATCATGTATGAGTCTCAAGAAAAAGTGGCCCCACCACACAAGCTATGAGCCCATCATTCTCTTATGCAAGTGCTTCGGCCATAGGCGTCAAACTCAAGGCCCGGGGGCCAGATCAGGCCCACCACATCATTTTATCTGACCCGCAAACACCTGGAAATGATCTGTGTCAAAGTACTTAATATTTTCTCATTAAATGTAATGGATTTTTTTCATTTTGGCAGAAAAAAACACATGTACTGCTTGACATTGCATGCCTTTTAAACTTTAATAGTATCCATTACTGCAACAAATATTACAGTATATTATCATACTTTCCAAACATTTTTTGTCTGAATAAAAATAAATACCGGTACTTAAATATCTGCTTGACTTATGATTTTACAGCAAACTACCCATCAATCAAATTAATAAAAATGACAATACGTTTTACGGTGTTCTTTACAACAGTGGTCCCCAAACTTTTTGTATCCGCGGACCGGTCAACGCTTAATAATTTGTCCCGCGGGCCGGGGGGGAGGGGGGGGGGGGGGGGGGGGGGGAGGGTGGGGGGGGGGGAGGGGGGGGGGGGGTTGGGTCCTTTTTTCTTTTTTCTTTTTTTTTTTTTTTTTTGTCATGAAAAAGGGACGTTTTTGTCATGAAAAAGTGAGGTTTTTGCGGTTGGTGCACTAATTGTAAGTGTATATTGTGTTTTTATGTTGATTTAATAAAAAAAATAATTTATTTTTATTTATTTTTTTAAATAAAAATTAATAAAAAAATCTTCTGCGGCCCGGTGGTTGGGGACCACTGCTTTACAACATATGAAAAAAAAAAACTTTATTTTTTTTTGCCTAAAAATTCTGGCGCATGGTCAGGATTGTACCACCTGTGCCTCAATTGGAGCCAGGAAATACACTTAATATGAAATGTCTATGTTAACACATTGACTCCTCTTTAGGGCTTGGTATCATGACCAACCTCCCAAATCACTTGGATGTCCCCTATCCAAGCTGCACTCGGGCGAAAGGCGGTTCAAATACCATTACTGAAACAAAATAACAGTTTTAGTCAGATGTTTACCGTAGCATGGGGTTTACTTCAGGTGCAGGCGTGAGTTTTTGGCAACAAAATCAATGATGGCCTTTATAACTATCTTCATTCAGAGAATTGTGTGTTAATAACGAGTAAGTCCCTTAGTTTCCTTAGTTTTGCATTGGACGGATTGTTGTTGGAAGCTTATGTTAGCCCAGTGTGTACTAGGAGCTGCGATATCGATATCATGCCTTGTCAATCGATAGGGCAAAATTTTCAGGATATCGATAAAATTGATTATTTTACCCATCTCCAGTTCTAAAGTACTTATCAACCAAGACCTTTGTTTATGGACATAAAAAATTGAGTTTGACTACATTTCTGATCTTTCCAAGTTGATAAAGTACTGTCTATCTATTTAGACGATTCTGTGAAAGGTTTTTTTTTGTATTTTTTTGGCTTTAATGTTGCACAATACTCTTGAAAGTCGACTATGTTAAAAAAAAAAAAACCCTTATGTAAAGTCTTCAAATGCTCTTGAAGGTAGACATGGTAGTTTGTAATGTAACAGCCATGTTTGGATCTTATCTGGCTAATTTTAGTTGTTATATGTGGTTGCCTAGTGACTCATTCACTAAGCTCACTCGGGGGATATTTGCATATGCACAAAATGAGATAGTGGTAAATAAAAAAAAAAGGTGTGCACTGACTCACGACAACGTCAACAACATTAGGGACACCTAATGTGTCTCATTTTCCATCAAAAGCTGCTTCTAATATTGTGGCGACCGTACAAAGCTACAATATGTGTTTGTACAGGAAGGAAAAAAAACATGTTTGTTCTGGTTGTGTTTTTCCGCTGAGCTTCATTATGATTGCCATTAAATGCGCCCTGAAACATAACCTTCTTGTTTCTTCAGTCTCAGTGAAGCTAATCAGAGCTAGGGTTGGGTGATATAATTTATTTCATGACATTTTTTTCTCACTTTATGATACACACTGCCCCATCAAAAAATGCAGTATAAGTAACTCCAAAAAAAACTCCATGGATAACCAAAGGGCTTGCGAACGCTTGCAAAAAGAAAAATTATTTATATAGGACTTTTTTTTAGGCAACAAACCATAGAAACAGAACAAAAGTACAAAACATATAAAAATAAATTAACCAGCATATTAAGAGCAAGCAGGAAAGAATACACCACCAAACTATTAATCCAAAAGAAAAATGATATAAAGGGAATTTGGAAGGTATTAAATACAATTATTTGGCATGGTTCAAATAGTCCTTGTTATCCGGAGTTTTTTGTTGAGAACGACCTAATCATAACTGACAAGAAAATTATTGCTGACGGCTTCAATATGTTTTTTGTTAATATTGGGCCTAAGCTGGCAAAAAAAATACCAATTGATGATGAATAGCCCATGGAATTTATTGAAAAAAATCCTTATTCGATGTTCCTTAGTCTGACTGTCGAAAAGGAAGTTTTGGAGGTCATTCAGAAAAGCAAGAACAAAACATCACGTGACATCTATGACCTCGACATGAGGACAGTCCGGAACGTAGCGGAAGAAATCATCAAACCATTCACACACATCTGCAATTTATCTTTTCGACTTGGACAATTTCCTTCACAAATGAAACTATCGAAAGTCATCCCCATCTTCAAATCTGGAGACAAACATCACTTCACTAATTACCGGCCCATCTCCCTTCTGCCACAGTTATCAAAAATATTGGAAAAATTCTTCGATAATAGACTTCGTGGCTTCATTGAAAAGCACAAATTATTATCTGATTGTCAATATGGGTTCCAACAAAATAGATCAACATCATTAGCTTTAATTAATTTATTAGAGAACATTACTAATGGTATCGAGAAGAATAAAGTTGTTATAGGAATTTTTATCGACCTGCAAAAGGCTTTTGATACCATTGACCACCAGATTTTGGTAAATAAACTGGAAAACTATGGCATAAGAGGATTGGCAGGGAAATGGCTGGAGAGCTACTTAAATGAGACAGCAGATTGTTCAGATGGACCAACATCAATCTACACTGATGAACATAACCTGTGGAGTTCCTCAGGGCTCGGGACTGGGACCCACACTATTTATAATTTATATTAATGAAATATGTAAAGTATCTACGCTGCTGAAATTCATCCTCTTTGCTGATGATACAACAATTACATGTGCAGGTGAGGACGTGAAGCAACTTCTGACTTCTGTAACTGAGGAGAGGATCAAGTTAAAAACTTGGTTTAATGCGAACAAATTGTCTTTGAATTTAAAGAAGACCAAAATAATGCTCTTTAGCAATCGCAAAAGTAATATACCGATCAGGATTGTTATTGATGATACACCAATAGAATATGTTCATCAAAATTCTTTCTTAGGAGTAGTAATAGATGAAAATATCTCATGGAAGCCTCATATAAGTTACCTGAGGAAAAAAGTTGCTAAATGTGTTGGAATGATGAGGAGATCATGTCATCTATTGAACACCAGTGCTCTGCTGTTATTATATCATTCATTTATCATGTCATATTTAACCTATTGTGTTGAAGTCTGGGAAAATTGTTATAAATCACATCTAGAACCTTTAGTCGCTCTGCAGAAAAAGGCCATCAGGATTGTTTCCAATGTTCACTACAGACATCATTCAAATCCACTATTTATGAACTTAAAGCAACTTAAACTGAACGATGTGATCAATTTTAGAACTGCTCAAATTATGTTTAGGGCATCCCAAAACTCTCTACCATCCAATTTACAGAACCTATTCCATGACAGAGATGATCACCATAGTTACAGTTTAAGAGGAAACAACAAATTATATTTTCCTAAATTTAGAACCACTTTAAAATCAATGTGCATTTCAGTGCGTGGAGTCACTCTGTGGAACAACTTAGGGGACGAGTTAAAAACGTGTTCTAGCATGATTCAATTTAAAACACTGTTTAAAAAAGAAGTACTGAAGAAGTACGATGAGGAAAGAGAGTGATGCCCTCAGCACAGAGCGATGGAAGAGAGGTGTATGGTCGGAGAGTGTTTGGGCCCGTGTGTGTGTGTGTGTGTGCATGTGTGTGTTTTGTCTCGTCTTGTCTTGTCTCATGGTATTGTTAGTGTACAGGAGTTGTTCTTGTTTTGTTTATAGAGTATTGTTTTTGTATTATATTGTTTATGTCAAATGTGGAATGAGTGAGAGGGGTTGGGCTATTATAAGCAGCTGCTTCATCCAACCCCTTTTCAAGCCTTGCATGAATATCTTTGCCAACATGTAAAAAAAACAAAAACTGTGTTTAGTTGTACTGTGCAGGTTTGAAATAAATATTTCAATTCAATTAAAAAATATTGGCTTTTATTCATATCGCAATATTTTTATGCCATATTGCGATATACGATATATATTACGATATTTTGGCCTGGCCTTGAATGAGCACTTGATGCATATAATCACAGCAGTATGATGATTCTATGGGTCTACATTAAAACATTCTTCTTCATACTGCATTAATATATGCTCATTTTAAACTTTCATGCAGAGAGGGAAATCACAACTAAGTCAATTGACCAAAACTGTATTCATTAAATACTCTTCATTCTCTCATGGGTGACTTTTTAAATGAAAGAACATATTAATAGTGTTGCTACCTTTTTGTAGTAACACTTCTGCTGCATACTTTGCATTGATTGATTGATACTTTTATTAGTAGATTGCACAGTACAGTACATATTCCGTACAATTGACCACTAAATGGTAACACCCGAATAAGGTTTTTCAACTTGTTTAAGTCGGGTCCACGTTAATCAATTCATGGTACAAATATATACTGTCAGCATAATACAATCATCACACAGGTTAATCATCAGAGTATATACATTGAACAGCATATTGCTGTTGTCTGCTGAATATCTTCCCACTTGGAGCCAAACCACCGCCAGACTCTTTATGTTGGGCATTTATTGTTCTTCCTCCATTTGTGATAAGTTTCGCACAATCTCTCTCTTGTATTGTCACAAGCTCCGCCTGCTCGACCTGCCTCAGCTAATGTTAGCCATGCTGCTACCTCACTGATCGGCGAGAGCTATGACGCTAGACTCGCGAGAGTATGTGACGTATGTAAGAATGCGGGCTTGTTTTCCGTATCTGTCAGAATGAGAGACGAGGAGGAGTAAGAAACGCCTTTTGTGTAATGCCTGCAACTAAAAGCAACTCGACCTGCCTTAGCTAACATTAGCCATGCTAACGTTAGCTCTCGGCGTGTGACACTAGACGCGCGACAGTATGTGACGTATGTAAGAAGGCGGGCTTATTTTACGTCTCTGTGAGAAGGACAGACGAGAAGGAGTGAGACACGCCAGTAATGTAATGCACGCAGCTAAAAGCCACAGTGTGAGAACATTATCGAATATTACAATATAGTAATTTTCTATATCGCACAGAGACAAACCTGCGATATATCGTATTTATCGATATATTGTCCAGCCCTAATCAGAGCACAAAACACAATTTTTTGAATGCATTTGCATGCTTGCGCCGTCACCTCAGTCAGGTAAACAAGAGATAAAATAATGGGAAGCTAAAGTATGAGCTTGGTTAGTTCGTCATCATTGTTATAACTCCCTGCAAATGTAATTGCACGCCAGAGAATAGCTATTATTTCACAGCAGTGACCCTTTTGCCCTCCATTATTAAGAGGTCTTTTTAATCATGCACACAGTTCACCCCCAGAAGAGATCGAATCATTATTATCTTTTGCAATGAATAGCAGGGCATGTAAGACAAGAATAACAATAGCACACATCAACACATGTACGGTATCAATTGGGACATGTCAGGGCAACAGGTAGCACTGTGAGCCCCGATTAGGCCATGATGGCCAATCAAAAGGGGGAATAGTCAAAGGTGCAGTATTAATAGTGATTTGAAGAAAGAACCATAGTGAACTAGAAAGCACTCGCAGACCTCTTCTAGGCCATATTTCCCAATAGTAAAGAATCCTATTGAAAATCCCTGAAACCATACGGTGATCCGAATCACCCCCAAACTATAACCACTTGTTCCTTATCCCATTTCCAAAATTTCGTAAAAGTTTAGTCAAAATCCGCCCCTAACCTTTTGAGATATGTTGTTGCTAAAATCCGTCCCTAACCGTTTGGCATATGTTGCTAACTGACAGACAGACAGACAAAGAAACAAACAAACGCAAGCAAATAAATAACCTCCTGGCGGTAATAATTAATCAAAGTATAATTTAAATTGTCCTGTCCCTGTATTTGTTTTTTCTTTGCATCTGTCGCTTTCAAACAGGCTGCAAGTGAGTTCACTCTTTGCATCGGTCTCAGCATGTTTGTTTTACAGCGGAATGAAAGAGATAAATGTAGTGAATCCTCTTGTCAGTCATCCAGTCTCATTGTCTCTTTGGGTGGAGGCAGGGATGCTATCATAAACACGCAAATAAATTCACCTTGGTAATGTACTACTTCTGATCGGGTTTGGATTTCCCAGCGTCGCTCTCATCAGCGTCATGGGTTGATTTCAATGTGAGTGGTTGAAGTAGCATGTCATTCAAGATAACGGACAAATGTTTTATCCAATCACATACAATAATTTATTTTTTAGTAATGATCCAATTAGGATCACCTGGCGGGATTTAATAGATGTGAAGTAGCCCTGAAGCAACTGTTTGATTCCAACAACAATGGCGGCATGCAGCCCTCGCTGCTATTGCAACTGTTTTGTCGAATCTATTGAATATTCATTATTTAAAAGATGAACAGAGAGTTTTTCTTTGTCGTTATCCAACATGTCAGCTGTTCTGTTTTGGATTTCGCTGCGTCGCTCTCATCAGCGTCACAGGTTGATTTCTATGTGAGTGGTTGAAGTAGCACGTCATTCAAGATAACGGACAAGTGGTTTATCCAATCACATACAATTATTTTTTTTACAAGCCCCGCCTTTTGAAATACATCTCTTATTGAGAACTCCCAGATCCATGTGTGGAGCTCAGCAAACTACAATTATCTGTTACTAGTCCAGAGGTCGGCAACACAAAATGCTGAAAGAACCATATTGGACCAAAAAAATAAAAAATCTGTCTGTAGCCGCAAAAAATTAAAAGCCTTATATAAGTGTTATAATGAGGGCAACACATGATGCAAGTGTCTATATGAGCTACAATAGCCTACTATCAAAACGACTGTGTTGAAATGTAATACATATTCTACACATTATTACAACATTGGAAAACATGAATAAAACCGAGGTTTCTCAGAGGGTAAGATAACTCCTGGAAATTACTGGCTGAGAAAGGCCGAAGGTATAGATGTGTGTGTCCAAGTTAAAGGACATGGCAGGCTGTATTCTTGTAATGGATTCATTACAATCTTTGGCAAGCTGTGTAATGTTTGATGTGATCGGCAAACAAACAACAATCAGAAATGCAGCCAATGTTGCATACAGATAATGTGTCATGAGCTATACAAATTAGAGATGTCCGATGATATCGGACTGCCGATATCATTGGCCGATAAATGCTTTAAAATGTAATATTGGAAATTATCGGTATCTGTTTCAAAAAGTAAAATGTATGACTTTTTAAAACGCCTCTGTACGAAGTGATACACGGACGTTGGGAGAAGTACAGAGCGCCAATAAACCTTAAAGGCCACTGCTTTTGCCTGCCGGCCCAATCACATAATATCTCCGCCTTTTCACACACACAATTGAATGCAAGGCATACTTAGTCAACAGCCATACAGGTCACACTGAGGGTGGCCGTATAAACAACTTTAACACTGTAACAAATATGCGCCACACTGTGAACCCACACCAAACAAGAATGACAAACACATTTCGGGAGAACATCCGCACCGTAACACAACATAAACACAACAGAACAAATACCCAGAACCCCTTGCAGAACCCCTCCCCCCAGTCCCCTCCACCTCAACCTCCTCACGCTCTCTCAGGGAGAGCTTGCCCCATATTCCAAGCTGCTGTTTAATATAATTTATGGCAGTGCCATGTTGGCATTTTTTTCCATAACTTGAGTTGATTTATTTTGGAAAACTTTGTTACCATGTTTAATGCATCCAGCGGGGCATCACAACAAAATTAGGCATAATAATTTGTTAATTCCAAGAATGTATGTATAGGTATTGGTTGATAACGGAATCGGTAATTAAGAGTTGGACAATATCGGAATATCTGAGATCGGCAAAAAAGACACTATCGGACATTTTTAATACAAATATAACTTAAATACACAGAGGACATAAGTGAAATATATTAAATGAGCTCAAATATACCTACAAAGGAAGAATGATGCAATATGTACATACAGTTAGCCTAAATAGCATGTTAGCATTGATTAGCTTGCAGTCATGCACTGACCAAAAACAACTAGAGCAAGTCAATGGCATCAACAAAGCTCATGTTTATGCATTTACGCACAGCATAGAAAGTTTGGTGGACAAAATGAGACAAAGGAGTACATGTCTTACTGTGACATTGTCTTAAAAAGTTTCACATGTAAACTAACTACAGTGAGTTCAAGGGCCGCTGAAATTAGTAGGACAAAACGGTACTCGTTAAATACTCTCATCAGTAAAGCATGTTCAACATAAACTGTGGGACTTCTAACAATTAGCATCCCCCGCAATCGTGAAAGGGACAAGCTGTAGAAAAATGGATAGAAGGTTTGTGCCATGTTTGTCCTCCTACAGAAACCGTGGGTTGCCTACTCCCGCCCTAGTCTTTGCCCCTAATGTCTTACTTCATGTACAGAATATTTTATTTCTCGTTTCAAATGAGTGTTTTTTTTAAGTGGAAAAAAATTGTGACGTACTTTAATGCAATTATATTCAAGATAAACTACAACATTACCATTACTTACGACCATGGACAACCAAAAGAGCAATTACATCATCATTTTATCAGCCTTTCCTTTAATCATTCTTTTATGAGTTTATTTCCGTTGTGGGGATAAAGAAGGCAGACTGTGAGATGATCTTTTGACAAACATGCGTCACTTGCTGTTAGTCTGTGTCTGTGTGTGTTTGCATAACTCACAGTTTCATAACCACATTTGTTTTTGACTTCCCACTCTACTGATGGAGCTCAATAGCATATACAGGGTTTTTTTTTTCCTCTTAAAAGTACATCATTGTATGCTTAGGCCCTCTCACCCATTACCTTTTACTTTGTGTATCAAAAGAACACGGACTAGAGTTTTTCAATGTCAGTTAAAGGGCCTTGTTTTTTTAAAATTTGTATACAGAAGACTAGTCGGGAGCTACTGTCCCTCAATTGTGATTATTTTGTAATGACTAAATGACCTTTATTCATGATGCAAATTCCCACCAAGGCAAACATGCCCACCACCCTCGTGTAGAACTTGGCCAGATTGTCATCATACAAGCAACCCTGCAGTGGGTTAGCATTGTCATCGCCAGCTGCTTGTGCGTTCTTTACATCCATGCAAAGTTTTCACATGCTGACATTTGCTTTACAATAGTCCAACCTTTACAATCAAGGGTCCCCCAGCGTACAGACGCAAATGTGACAGTCCGCAGGGAGTCTGCGTTTGGGAAAAAAAACCCATCCTCAGACGTGGCCTCCAAGGCAGAGAGCTTCGCTTGAGCGCACCTCACGAGTCTCACCAGCTGTCTTGTCTGATCTGTCAGCCGCCTGAGCCCGGGGATTTGCTGCTTAATGTCGGCATTGTGCTCTTGCAAGAATTAACTCGGGAAATTGTGCAAAATTCTCAGGAAAACAGGTTACCATAAATAGAATATTCACACCTACGTTCCAGTGTTTTCGATTTAAAAGACGTAACAAGCTTCCATCCTTACATTCCCATAATGCGGAGTCACAAATGAGCCTTTAAAGACTTGTAAGACCGTCTGCTGCCTGTCTGGGTCCCGCTTGCTACCACCAAATCTAAAAGGACAACAAAAGCGTCAGAAAGAGGAGCAAAAGTCATTACTGCTTCTTGGTGATGAGACGACATGATGCTCGCTGACAACCTTCAGCAATGACTGAGTTGGCTTGCAGCTATACTGTCGAGCTGTTGCCATGACATCTGGAATTTGCAAAGAAATCTTGGCGGCTTTTGGTGCGAGAGCTAAGCTGACAGCTACTGCATTAAAGATGTGAAAATACGCCACCAAAACAAAACACAGACACATGCTTTGTATGAGGGATCCTGTCAACATACCGAGCAGCTGCTACTGCTTTTTCAGTAGGGATGATTTCGAAAATAATGGTTCTTCGGGATACAAGTATAGTTGGTTCTGTGATGGAGCTCTAACCTACCTTCTTCCAACCCGAGGGTCCCTGGTTCAATCCCCACCTAGTACCAACCTCGTCACGTCCGTTGTGTCCTGAGCAAGACACTTCACCCTTGCTCCTGATGGGTGCTGGTTAGCGCCTTGCATGGCAGCTCCCTCCCATCAGTGTGTGTTAATGTGTAAATGTGGAAGTAGTGTCAAAGCGCTTTGAGTACCTTGAAGGTAGAAAAGCGCTATACAAGTACAACCCATTTATTATTATTATTTATTTACATACTGTACATTACCTTTTGCATTACATTAATTTATATTATGTATTATATACTGTATATTGTACTTCATTTTTATTAAATACCATTGCCTGCTATAAACGAATAAATGAAAAAAAGAAAAAAAAAAACCTCGATAAACTGGTATTGTGAAACAACGTCGCCCAGTGAAATTAATTTAAATCAATTTGGTCTGTCCATATTTTCATGAATAAGTGTAAACTGTTTAGATATTTTTATCGACTCATTCTACTTTATTATTATACAGTGCTATACTCAAAATGTTTCACCAAGTCTGCTATACAGTTGGTCATGCCTTTTTAATGATTTCTTAATTTATTTGAATGAATATAATCCCCTTCTTCTCAGCATTGTCCTGCATTGATGGAAAAACAAATAATCTCATGCTACCGAGTAAGACAGGAAGGTTTGGTCGGCCCTTACAGGGTTTACTGTGAAAACGGCAACTATTGGCGGAGAGTCTTGTAACTAAAATTTTTGCTCACAATCTAAAGCATTACAATTGGTAAAGACTGCACGTATCCCCAAAAACCCGTAAACTTGGGCATTCATATCCCGAGGTACCATTATACTGTTGATCTTGAAAAAATGGGGGCAAAAAGGATTTGATTGAGGTTTGCCGCCTACAGGGGCTGCTGTTAAAGTCATGACAGAAAATAAACACAAGAAAGGTAGGGTTAATTGCAAGACAATTTATGTTCTCTAATGGACTGAGGATCCCTGGGCAGGTGAAATTATCACCACTATATGTTAATCAGATCATAGAATTATTGTTGGGGGTACGGTAATTGATTCATGCAATTCAATGACTAAACTTATAACTTTTAAAGACTTCAGATGGCACAAATACTGTATATGTTTTGCAATGTTGAACTTTTTCTAACCTCCATGTTCTTCCCTTTCTTTTGTTCAGCCCTGCCAAACAAAAACCTCCTGTGTTTTTCATAATAAGCCTTTCTGTCGGTCCGCAAGGTAACAATGAGTGTTCAGTTGTCAAGCTGTCTTTATACGTGTAAACTATCTGTAGAGCAGACATTGTGTTTTCTGCCTTGAAGTTCCTAGTGGGAAGTAAATAGTTTGCCAGTGTGGTGTTGATCTATTGTTCGCCTCCTGCCTCTTTAATCAGCTTCTGGGTTGCTCAAGACGCCCTGAATTGCACTGCTTGATTGCGGTCTCGACAGACATTTCTATGCCCTTGAAAATGTGCTTGGCAGTGACGTGTGTCAACACAGTAAAAGCTCTTGTCACAGCACTTTTTTGGGAATTCGGTGAAGCAAATATAATAGCATGGCAACTGTGATCATGAAGAATAAAAGTGTTTAGTTGAAGGGATTAGCCAAATTGAGCTACATAGGCAACACGTTCCCAGAATTAGGTGATGTATACAGTACTGTATATTAGGTAACATTTTGGAAAATTTAAACAAACAGGAATTTCAACACCCAAGGGAAGACAGATGATTATTTTTTTACTTTTCTCATGCCTTCATCAGTTAGTTTTAACAGAGGATTCCTAAATCATACTTACTGCGTGTGCTGACCTACCTACACCTACTTCCTTTTTTACACAGCTCTCTGCTCATGTCACCAATATGTCATGGTACAGTACAGGATCCAAAAACAATCCTCCTCAACCCAAATTCCATTCCGGCAGGTGCTGCCAAGGATGGCAACATTCAGTGGAACTAATCTTGACATTTGATTATGACGCCGCCCTTCTTCTGCTTCATCCTACAAATGCTCCATCTGCGAGGCCGTGCATAATTTAGTTTAGATGTTTGCTCATAGTTATCTGACTTTTCCGGTAATCCGGTCGTCATCTCCTGTTCCCCATCTGTCCATTGCCAAATTACCAGCGCCCTTCGTTCCTTTTGACTTTCCTTCCTTGCCTCACCATTCAGTATGTACTTCTTTTATTCCACTCTCGGTGTAAATCCCAGCGCCGCTTCCCTCTTCCGTTCTCTTTATTGTCACCCACCTCTTTGTGTGCCTGCTGTACCGTCACCAACAAACGCTGTCAGGGCCCAAAACTTAATTTGCACCTATGCAGCAACCTCCACTGACCTTTTGCTACGTTCTCGGTTTTAACCTTGACAGAATCGAGCTGCTATGGCAACATGGCCTTGTTGGATTGCCAGCTTTAGGGATGACCTATTTGTGAAACATTCTGTATTCAGAGATGGACGTTTTGCTTTGTTGTTGAATGTAATTATCTTTTTGGGTGTCTATCATCTTTGCTCGGTCGATAAGTACTTCACAGTTACCATTTTTAGACAAGATCCTAGTATTGCAGTACAAAGGCCAACCCAAAAACAAAAAACAATAACAATGTGACGTTGGCTGACTATTTTGCACATATGTTTATCACTCGTTAGCATTTAAATGCCCAAAGTATCAATTTACTGTATGTTTTTACTGATATTATGGATTTAGCGATTTTATTAATAAACAAGTAATCATCAATTAATTTGTTCGATTAATAGATCAATCAAATAAAACAGACTTACTAGCCTTAATGTGACTTTCAATAGTTTAAAGATTTATCTAATGATCTTTCTTCTTATGAGTTGCACTTTTACAACGGGAACATCACTATATATGAATTACATTGAAAGAAGTGGGGGAAAAAACTGTGTTGCTAGGTAATACATTTTAAAGAATTAAACTAAACAAAAAGACTGATAAAGTTTAATAAATTGAGTGACAAAGTACTCAACAAGTTAACACATACACATTCAAAAAAGTATTTGAGGATGGGTGTTTGATTAACAACTTGTTTGTATTAACATTTAAACTGTAGATGCTAACATGCCCTCACATGTGTTTGAAAACATAATTTGTTATGCAAGTCAAACATATAAGATGGCATTAGCTGCCAAAATGGACTATTACCTTGTTTCTGCTTTGTTTGCTGCGCTTTAATGGACGTGACCCTTTCTTATAATGCATCATCGATGTAGCACTTACTGTATGTAAAATGCTGGCTTTGTTTGACAGTGCAAACATTTCACCACTATATTTGTCTTTTTCAGTTAGAAGTAATGGCAAAATCTCCCGTCTTCTTTGAGCTCTTTGCTCTGTTTCCACTTTGGTTTTTTTTTTGGAGCCATCTCTCCCTATTTTTCAGTTATTTTACTCGTTATATTATTAATTGGTGCAACAAAATACAAATCAATGCTTTTTTCTAATCAAATGATTCCATTTAATAGACACATCGTTGCAGCTCTTAATAATATTGACTAATGAACATGAATGCATCACATGTCTTCATTCGCAGTTGTAAAGGCCGAGAAAAGTCTTGCCTGTGTGGCACTAAAACATTTTCCTTTTTCTGCTCTATCTGGAAAACCACTAAATAAATGTGACAATAATAGCAAGCTGGATCAACACAAGGTCACGTCACTGAACATTTAGGATGTTATGTCACATTTGAATTTGGCGGGATATTGCCTCAAGGTAAGGGTCACCATAGAAACAGTCGGTGGTTGGCCTTCTTGCGTCAGCGTCTGCCTCAGCCAAATCCGCATATCCACTTTTTTAACAAGACAAAAACCTGTTACTTTACCTTTCAGAATCTACTTTTGATGCCTACTTTTGTCACTGCACTGCAGTGTGTAGAACAGGGCTGGGCGATATTGGCTTTTATTAATATTGCGATATTTTTATGCCATATTGCGATATACGATATATATTACGATATTTTGCCCTGACCTTGAATGAACACTTGATGCATATAATCACAGCAGTATGATGATTCAATGTGTCTACATTAAAACATTCTTCTTCATACTGCATTAATATATGCTCCTTTTAAACTTTCATGCAGAGAGGGAAATTACAACTAAGTCAATTGACCAAAACTGTATTTATTAAATACTCTACATTCTCTCACGGGTGACTTTTTAAATGAAAGAACAAATTAATAGTGTTGCTACATTTTTGTAGTAACACTTCTGCTGCATACTTTGCATTGATTGAATGATACTTTTATTAGTAAATTGCACAGTACAGTACATATTCCTACTATTGACACTAAATGGTAACACCCGAATACGTTTTTCAACTTGTTTAAGTCGGGGTCCAGTTAATCAATTCATGGTACAAATATCAGCATAATACAGTCATCACACAGGTTAATCATCATAGTATATATATTGAACAGTATATTGCTGTTGTCTGCTGAATATCTTCCCACTTGTAGCCAAACCACCGCCAGATGATGGACCCTCTGCTCTTTATGTTGGGTATTTATTGTTCTTCCTCCATTTGTGATAAGTTTCGCACCAGCTCTCTCTCTCTGGTCGGCGAGAGCTATGACGCTAGACTCGCGAGAGTATGTGACGTATGTAAGAAGGCGGGCTTGTTTTCCGTCTCTGTGAGAATGAGAGACGAGGAGTGAGAATTAAACGCCTGTTGTGTGATGCCGGCAGCTAAAAGCAACTCGACCTGCCCCAGCTAACGTTAGCCATGCTAATGTTAGCTCTTGGCGAGAGCATGTGACGCAACACGCGCGACAGTATGTGACGCATGTAACAAGGCGGGCTTATTTTACGTCTCTGTGAAAAGGACAGACGAGAAGGAGTGAGACACACCAGTAATGTAATGCACGCAGCGTGTGAGAACATATAATCGAATATTACGATATAGTCATTTTCTATATTGCACAGAGACAAACTTGCGATATATCGTATATATCGATATATCGCCCAGCCCTAATGTAGAATCCCTTGATTCAATGCAATGTTTAATTTTGCATCGTATATCAGCAAATTGCGCTTAGTGAAAAAATGGGAGTGACGATTAATAATTTACAACTGCACTCAAGGTGGATTTCAATCACTGGAAGGAGACTTTGACCTTGCTCATTTTAGCGTTGTCGTAAAATTTTGGACTGGTTTCTGAGAAGAAAGGCAGATCATGCATTCGTTTGTGCTGATATTCTTTCCGTTTTCGCAATCCTGATTTGTACTTGCATGTAGTCATGCCGTAATGATCATGAAAAAACAAAGGGACACGCTCATCTTTTCTTTGCATAAACCATTACCACCACATCCTTAAAATATGAAGTCGTCCTCGCGATGCATCTAGAAATATACTCATGCGTTATAATACTATTAGCGCAAACAGAACTGTGCCTTACTCCTATTTGTATGCACAGATACAAGCAAACAAATGCATACGATGCCCTATTTTTCTGCATAATGATGCTCTTCATGATTCTGAACATGATGCTTGCATTGATTTTAGCATCAATCACGCACGCACCAAATAATTGGCACCGAGTTATCAAAACATGTTTATTCCGTGAATTATCTCAGGCCACCGCTGATGGTGTTGGGAAAGAAGGAGGCGCAGTAGTTTGTTCAGCACTCGCCTTTTGCTGCCCTACATCTGTCAACTTGTTAGGAGCACCATAAGTGAGCTTGCCCAAGCAGGAGGCCAGGAGTGTGTCTGCATAGTAATATTGGCCAAGGCACGAGGGAGTAGGGGGTGAAGCTTAGGCACTAATGGTGTGTATGTGTTTGTGCGACTGTCTGGTGCAGTGGCTACAGTCTGCAGGGGGTCTGTTCCCCATCGTCAACAACTCGCCTCGAACAGCCAATCGGATAATGCGCTAAAATGACCACCCATGCCCTGACAGTAACCTCTAAATACACGCACACACACACACACACACACACACACACACACACACACACACACACACACACACACACACACACACACACACACACACACAGTGAACAACAAAGCATACACATACACACTTCACTTAAGTGCCAGAGGACACGCTGCAGAGACATTCATGAGACTGACCTCGTTTTTTTGTGTTTGTGTGGCACAGAGGGGGAGGCTGTAGACTGACATGCATTAGCGAAAGAACCGAGTCCGCGCTCCCCCATTGCTGAAAACGGTTGCTGATAAAATGTGGCGTGAAAAGCTTCGGCCTGTTGTGGTCCACCGGCCTCGGCCCATCTTTGTTTGGAAGGAAGCTATCATGAAATCCTCTCCAGGCAAAAGGATTCAATCACCTGCGCGTATCTGTATTGTATTTAAGGTCGAGGTGGACAGGCGTCACACCTTACTCGTTAGAGTAAAAGTATGCGGGACATAGTATTTTTGTCTCTGCATTTGCTTTGGTTAATTTGTACACCGTTGTCCTCACTTTTGATAACCACAAACACAGACAAGTCTTTACCAGGCCATTTGTACCAGAGCATGGAACGTTTGGCTCGTAAGTGCACTGAATCTGATTTAGAATTTCCATATGGATTTACAGAATGACTGATGCGATGGCTCAAAGTAGATGCTTTAATTAAAAACCGACATAATTCATGTGCTCTCTTTGCAAAAATTAAAGACTGCTGCGATTTTGCTCAAAATAATCAGAATTACTTCTAAGGCAAGACTAAAAATAGTTCACGTATTCAGTTACATTTATTTATACAGTGGAATAAAACGTTTAGTAATGCGATCACCCTTTGCAGGTAATTGACTACAATGGGAACCTTGTACAAAACAAATCATTAGGACGCCAAAAAAAACAAAAATTCCGCAAAGTTAATGAAATTGCAGTTAAACAGCTGACCAGATGTGACAGGACAAGCAAAAAGACTCTGGCATGAATGTGCAGTGTAAGTACAAGCAAACAAGGGGCATTAGTGAGAGTGGGAATTGCACCCAAGTCCTAAGTACGGTACATATGACCAAGTGTGAGTATGCGTAGCAACTAAGAGACAGTAAAGTGGGATAACTGAGGATTTTGTCAACTTGCATTAAGATCTATGGCCTTTCTTTACCCTTTTAGAGTTTAACGAATACAATCTGTACTGATTTTAAAGGAGTCACAATAATCACGCATATCTGGTTTTCTGTTTTGTGTAGATTTACCACTGTGAAATATCTTGTTTAGTTGCTAGCCTGTAAATATGACATTATCCACCAAGAGTTAGCTGCAGATCGAGTTATTTTCAAACCAAATTCCTTAAAACTTGGTCCTGTAAATTTGATTGAGATGTCTCCCAAGGATTATTTCATTTCTGTGTCCTATCATATTAAGTTTCATGCTGCTCTCTGCTGCTCCCGTTCAACGATTAGGTTTTTAACATGATTTAGTGACCCACTTGGACTCAAGGGCGTGTAAAAGCACCACTGTTACAATACACCTTGAGGTCGGATCAATTTTCATTTGACATCACATTTCATAGGCGATGCAGATAGATTGATTTGGCACTACGGAGCATATTAGAGGCGATGCAACACCTATGAGGCACACGCACAGAGCCATACATTTTCATGAGGTGCACATGCCAATGTAAATGTCTGCAATGTATTGAATGGCCAGAGTGCTTCTCTGTTGCTTTAATATTCATTGTGATAGCGACTGAAAGGGCTGCAATTTCTGCTGGTCTGATTTACTCTACAGCCACTGATCTGGGGTTTCTTTGCATCCTGCATTGAGGGATTACTACAGAAAATCCCAGCACGCTGAGTTGAGAATATTCAGATGAAGTCCAGACAGTGGCTGATTGAAGGTGTGGGCGCAGTTGGGCTAAAGATGGGATTGTCTTTTAAGACACACTTACTGAATATAGGGAAACAGTCTGGTAGACTTTGTGCATCATGGGATATTGTGCAAGTGAGCGTATTGCATACATCTGTCTCATCACACCCCCCACTAATCCCCTCACCCACTCCAACCTCATCTCCATCTCCTCCCCTGTTTGCCTCAATTCATCTCCAGGTGGGCCTCCCCACTGCCTGCTGCATGCATGTATTAGTGCCTACTTGAAGTGAGGCGCCCTTCATACGTCCTTTAGTTTCCATAACAGCCAGCGGGACCGTCATGTAGCATTTATATTTGCCGATCATCAGCGACGCTGCCCCCATCAAAGTGCCGTGAATTTCATTTATTTCAAGTGTTCGCCCTTTCAATTAGAGGCAAGATGGCATGACATGTGAAATACCATTTGAAATGTATCAGAGTACTTGAAGAGCAAAGGTTTGAAGATTGTCCATAATTTCCTCTATGGAAGGGAACCGAATGCTACATAAGTGCAACAAATTTACAAGATGATCCAATAAGATTTTAAATAGATCTTTTTTTTGTTTTAAATCGGGCAATCTGGATCCAAATGAGTTTTTCAGTTTGACTTACCACTAAGTCTGATTGATCATAAAACAGGAAGTTAAATGTATAAAATTGAAGAATGTCCTGTGTCGTTCTCCTAGCTTTCCCTACAATGGAAAATGTGGCTTGCAAGGAAACCAGTCAAGTGCAAAAATGTTTATCAGTGACTATTTAACACATTTTTCCATATAATTTGTTTATGGTGATGAAAAGGGATCCTGATGGAAAAAGTTTTTCTGAACTCTGATTTGTCTCTGAAGGGATGAAGGTTTTAACCCCTTTTAAGTGGGATGCCTGGACTGGGGCATGTGGATTAAGGCGGAACACGCTCATTTACTGTATGAAACTGATTAAAGTCAACAATGTTTAGTGCTATTAATCCCAAAAACACACGCGAGCGACAGCAGACAGTGGCGCAGCATTTTCAGTGGACAGAAGGATGCTGGGATTAGAAGTGTTGGGGAGTCTGGGATCAGACAGACGTATAAGTAGAAATGGATACTGGATTAATTTCCACACATACATATACGCTTAGGGCTTCTTGGTCCATCAAATTGAGGTGGAAATGTATTTTAGAAAGATGGAACATGGGGATTCCTGCCTTTTGCTTTCATTAAGACAAAGAGGTGTCAATCTAGCCCTTGCTTAGTCGCTCTTTCTAGGCACTCATTTAGTTCCTGCTTTTTGGATTTAAGCTTCAACAATAACAAGGCAAGCTGCCTGCGCTTTGTCTGAGTAAAAAATCTAACATAATTATACTGATTTGTGGCATCCCGGCGTAGGTAAAGTACGTTGTTTACACCTTAGGGCGTACTTAAACAAGGCCAATCGTGCCAAGCTTTACCCCACTTTCTATGTGTTAAAGTTTGCCTCCTTTGGCACAATTGGGAGATGTGGGCCAAGACCAGAAGTGGCTACATTTACTCTGTTACATTTACGTAAGCAACTTTCAACTACAAAAAACAGTATTTGTTTTTGCATGGTTTAAATGTGCATATGGGGGCCATGGTGGGTTGTTTTTTTATGGCTGTGGATTGGGTGGTGGGTTGTTTCGCTTCCAGTTTGTGTTGTCGCGCCGGATCGGTTCCTGTTTGTCCGGGTTTGTCTGTTTCGCCTTCGCACTGTGCGGTTTGTATCAATGGTTTGATGCGGTGGTCAGCGCAGATCGGTTGTTTGTGCGTGTTTCGAATGGGAAGTGGATTTTCTTGGTGGGGTGTGGCGTTGATGTCTCTTCTTTCCATGCTGGCCTTTGGGCTGGCTAGTGCACTGCCGCTGGTTGCTCTTCATGGTTTTGTCAGAGTGTGGTTGCCGGTCGCATCTTGTTGGGGGTTTTGCAGCAGTTGTCTTTGCTGCTGTTTGTTTGTGGTGCAGTCGCCCGTGGCTGCTGAGTCCGGTGCAAGGGGGAGGCTGCCAATGTGGTCCGTGGTGGCACATATGCCTGGTAGTTGTCAGGACTGGCCGACTTTCCGGTTTTGTTTTCGTTTGTCATCATGTTGGTTGGCTTGTCTGGTGTCGGCCTGGGCCTGCCCTCGCACCCTGCCGTGCTGTCCTTTGAGCCTGATGTTGTGCCGTCGTCTGGGTGCGAGCTTGTAGGGGGTTGTCATTAATTTTTTTGAGGGCGTTTGGGACTGGTGTCTCCCTCTGGGCCTCCTTGCTCCACAGGAGCCAGCGTCCCAGGCTGCTGCGGCCGGGCTGCGTGTCCTGGGCCACTGGTTTCCGCCACCCACCCCCTTTCGGAATCCTGGCTCGGTCAGGGCCTACTCGGTAGAGTAGGCGTGCGCGGTCTGTCGTGGTGCTTCGGTGTGTCATGTTGCATGCGGTGGTGTTGCGCCATGGTTCGCTGCTGGGGTGGCAGCCGTGTTGTTGTCGTGTCTGTTATCTTCTTTTTTTTTTCTTTCCTCAGGGGTAAGCTCCACCAGGGCAAGTGGTGGATGTACCATTTCCATATATGGGTTCCGGGAGGGCTGGGGTGGGTGTTTCCTGTGGCCCCGTGCTGGGCGATCCTGCTGCTGCTGACTTGAGTGGTTTTAGTCCTCTTGTCTGGCTGCGGAGAGTGTCTGGGACCCTCTGGGTGGGGCGTCCCCTCTCTCTGTTTGCGTTCGGTGTGGTCTCTGGCTTGGTGGCTTGTTGTTTCCTGCTTCTACCGTGTCTTGTCCTCTGCCAGTCGTGTCTGTCTATGGAAGGGGTCGCCAACCCGTTGGTCGCAATCGACCAGTCGATCTTTGGGACCCTACCGGTCGATCGTGAAAATAGTAAAAAATAAATATAATTTATAAATATGACATAAGTGACACCCCCACCTGGAGAGTGACAGGCATGCATTTTAACCCCTACACACGTCCGCATGCCTCATCTCTTTTCAGCTTCACGTCCCGCTGCTCTTGACACTGCTGAATAGCTGATTTGACTATTTCCCGCGTCGACGTATAACAACCACGTCCCATCCCATATGTGACATAGGATGAACAAATATAGAACAGTACTAAGACTAGAGTGGCCACAAACAGTTAACTTCTATAGCAGCGGTGCCCAAAGTGTGGCCTCAGGGCCCACCTGTGGCCAATTACTCTTTTGTCATTGGCCCTAGGTAACTTAGAAAAAAACAAAAACACCAGCAAAAATTGGGAAAAGAGCAAGAAGGACGATGAGAAAAAGCCAAAATATTCAGCCAATAACACAAAGCTTTGTCTTTGAAAAAAACAACAACAAAATATGTTTTTTATATATATATATATATATATATATATATATATATATATATATATATATATATATATATATATATATATATATATATATATATATATATATATATAGTACAGGCCAAAAGTTTGGACACCCTCATTCAATGCTTTTTCTTTATTTTCATGACTACTGTAGATTGTCACTAAAGGCATCAAAACTAGGAATGAGCACATGAGGAGTTATGTACTTAACAAAAAAAGGTGAAGTAACTGAAAACATGTTTATACATTTTTTTTCAAAATAGCCACCCTTTGCTCTGATTACTGTTTTGCACATTCTTGGCATTCTCTCGATGAGCTTCATACCATGCAACGCCCCCAAAAAATAGAAAATACAAATTGTGTGTATATATGTATACGTGTATATGTTTGTGTGTATGTATGTATGTATGTATGTATGTATGTATGTATATATATATATATATATATATATATATATATATATATATATATATATATATATATATATATACCCAAAACCAGTGAAGTTGGCATGTTGTGTAAATCGTAAATAAAAACAGAATATAATGTTTTGCTGAACCTTTTCAACCTATATTCAATTGAATACACTGCAAAGACAAGATGCTTAACGTTTGAACTGGTAAACGTTTTTTTTTTTGCAAATATTAACTCATTTTGAATTTGATGCCTGCAACATGTCTCAAAAAAGCTGGCACTAGTGGCAAAAAAGAAAGTTGAGGAATTCTTATCAAACACCTATTTGGAACATTCCACAGGTGAACAGGCTAATTGGGAACAGGTGGGTGCCGTGATTGGGTATAAAAGTAGCTTCCATGAAATGCTCAGTCATTCACAAACAAGGATGGGGTGAGGGTCACCACTTTTTGAACAAATATATATATATATATATATATATATATATATATATATATATACACAGTCATATACTGTATATATATATATATATACAGTATATGACTTGTCCAGGGTGTACGCCGCCTTCCGCCCAATTGTAGCTGAGATAGGCACCAGCTATATATATATATATATATATATATTAGGGCTGGGCAACGATTAAAATTTTTAATAGAAGTTAATCGCACTATTTCTCTGATTAATCGCGATTAACTGCATTGTATACGCAAAGCCCAATAATGAATTCAAAAGTAGTGTGTAGTGCACCTTTATTGGAATATTCTCCCACATGAACAAAAGCGCCAAAACATTTGTTGTGCAAACACAATTTAAATCAGTCCTTGTTAAACAGTAGCAGTTAAATAGCATATTTTATGAAAATCAACTCAAAAAATGTAAATACAAACATTTAAGCTTATTACTACCACTGCCAGGGTATTTAAGTTATCCTGTTTGTTATGGAAAATAAATATAATCTACATACAAATCTCTGAGCCACAATCATAACATCTGAACAGGCAATTTCTGAGGTAACAGCAGAAACATTTTTTTTAATCAGGATCTTATGTTTAAAAAACCTATATTATAGGTAGTGGGCTGTTTTAGGGAATTTTTTATCAAATTATCCGTAGTAGCAATATTAATAATGTTGTGTTTATTCTGCGTAGTGCACTTAAAATAATTATGACCATATCTAGGAATTGATACGATGGGAATTTTTCGATTGTTTGATGTTATGAGCCAGGGAATAAAAGAACTACCCTACCCAGCATGCAACAGGAGTGACGAGCATGCGCGGTAGCCCGGTATAGGTTGTGTCGCCATGACGGCATCTTGTATGTTGTGATATGCACGCTCTGAAAGCAAACGTTAAGAACTCAGCCAACACTCCTTGTCTGCATTATTGATAAATAGACAGACAACACATATACTCCGCTGCTTCACAGGCCGCTGGATGTAGCCGGCAAAGTATTCCCATGCTAGCTAGCCGGTCTAGCAAGCACGCGTCATTCAGTCCAAAACGGCCCGATCTATCCACATTCAGAATTGTCTGGCGGTCGTAAGTGATCCCGGAGTGACCACGCTGTAAGCCAGCCATGAAATTTGCAGAATTGTCCGGTATTTTTGCCAAATGTTGCATCTTTACCAAGAGCCCCTCGACACCGGGCGACGCCATCTTGTTAAGAAAATGCGTTGACAAAATAAAAGCATGTATACAACATACGCAAATGTGCGATAAAATAATTGTCGGCGTTAATAGATTGATGAGTTAACTCATAATTAACGCGTTAATTTGCCCACCCCTAATATGTGCATATATATATATATATATATATATAAACTGCCAAAACGACCCCGAAAAGGACAAGCGGTAGAAATGGATGGATGGATGGATATATATATATATATATGCACCTGGGGATAGGTTGATTGGCAACACTAAAATTGGCCCTAGTGTGTGAATGTTGTCTGTCTATCTGTGTTGGCCCTGCGATGAGGTGGCGACTTGTCCAGGGTGTATTCCGCCTTCCACCCGATTGTAGCTGAGATAGGCGCCAGCGCCCCCCGCCACCCCAAAAGGGAATAAGCGGTAGGAAATGGATGGATGGATGGATGGATATATATATATATAATTTGTGCATATGCTAACATTAGCCAGCCCTGTGACACACACACACAGGCATATACACATGCAGGCGCATACGCAGGGACACAAACACACATAGTCACACACACGTACACACACACACACACGCACACACACAGATATGCACGCCAACGACAATTGTTGTGTAAGTACCATTAAACACTATCCACCTTCGGCCGAGACTAAAGCATCAGTCAACAGAGTTGAGATAGCTTCCTTGCAGCTAAGGCGGTTGTGGGGATATATTGTGCGGTGTCCCATCTGCCCATTGGAGTGGTGGGCTTCTCCCATGCCGTGCATTCCTGCGCCGCGATACATGTGCTCCATTGGTCTACTTGTGTCGGGGGTGGGTAGAAGCACACATAAAACACCCCAGCAGACAAAGGCGAAATGGGGTTGTTGTAAATTATTGTGGAGACAAATGTTTTCTCTCCGTGCCTGGGATTAGGGACTGAACGACTATGGGAATACGGCAAGTAAACAAATAATTCCCAGTGTGCTACTGTGAACTTGATTAAACGTATGTGGGTTGTTGGATTCAACTCCATAATTCCTCTCATAAGGGAAACCTCTGTTGTCCTTCTATATTCATTTCTTTTATAATCTCCCACAAGGTCTGCCTTCCTTCCCATCCTTTTCAAACACCTTTGGCCTTTTAAAACTCTCAACCACAGCGGTGAATCTTTAGGGAAAAAAAACAAGGTCATTCCACTTTCTGCGAAGAAGAAGTGCTTAATAAAGTAACTGCCGTGATTTCTTTTTACACTCCTTTAAAGACTTGTGCCTGCATGCAGTATACTCGCCTGTGTTCCCTGTCGGCATATTTATGTTTTTTGATCCATGGGTTTTGTACTGAATCGTCGAGATATAAAAAGCTGTGGCACGCTGCAGAAGATCATCCATAGCCAATGTTGTCAAAGTGGCCTCACAATGTGAATGAATAGTTTTGTTGGAAATGTCAAACAGAATGTTGTGACCTTCTGAGAGGGCAGACCATTCTTGTAAACAAGACTAAAATAAAATAACATATTAACATTTGTCAAACAACATAAGTCTTCAGTTTAAGCTAAACAATGAACTCAGATATTTTGTGCTTCTCTTTTGCTTTCACCCAGAAGGATGAAAACATCAATATCTCACGGTATACATGCACCATGTTTACCATAGAGGCTCAGTGAAACATGAAAGTTCTCTTTGAGGCTGCACACTGTATGTCTGGCCTACTTTAGAATACCATTAAATGATTTGCTGGTTAGAAGGACTTTATGAATGCTGAATTGAGTGGTCAGTTTTTTTGATTGATTGAAATTTTTATTATTAGATTGCACAGTTCAGTACATATTCCGTACAATTGACCACTAAATAGTAACACCCGAATAAGTTTTTGAACTTGTTTAAGTCGGGGTCCACGTTAATCAATTCCTGGTAATAGGTAATATATAGGTGTGTTCCTAGAGTGGATGGGTATGTTAAAAGTATCAAAATGGGGAGAAAGGCTACATTTACTATTTGTATTACTTTATTTTAAAGTTTCCACTTGGTTAATATAAAGAGTTGATGTAAATATGTGCGAGCAGTGTCGTGATTCATTTGGTAGTTTTCTATAATGCAGCATAAATAGCATTATTTTCAATAAATGTATTCTACTCAGATAACACACTCGCCTGATTTTTTTTTTGTGAGTTTATTTGAAGGATTCAAAATGTTCATCCCTTGTTAATTTGTTTGTGGTATTTGTCAGTACATGTTTGTGTGTAGATCAGTGGGATAGCTTAAAACCACTTAAAAAGCAATTTTACATTTTAATCTGAACACAATGGGTATAATAATTAATAAAGAAACGAAAGCAGCGGGCGCGATAAGCCGGTTTAGAGTTTGATTCTGTACAAATATTGAATTATTTGTTTTTCCGAGTATCGTGTTTGATGTGCGCATGAAACCTTTTAATTGCAGTCAATATTGTGTTTATCAAGTGTCTCTTTCAAGTGAAATTGGAACAAGAGACAATTTATAGAAGTTCAACATGATTTTTGCCAGCAACCAAACCGGTTTAAATGGAACTAACAATGTTCGGAATCTTAGCCAGTGGCGTTTGATGTGCTCTGTTTACAGTCTTTGCTGGCTCATTGTACTTTTTGTGATTGTAAAAGGTATAAACTAGGGCTGTTAAATAATTTTGAAACGATAAAATATTGATTCACATTTTGTCCGCTCTCAATTGTGAATAATTGCAGATACGTTTTTATTTACCTAATTATGTCTGTACCTTGTACATATAATTTAAGTTTTTAATACTTTTAACATGGGAATGAAAATGTGTGTGCTTTATGTAATGTTTGTTTATTAAACATTGTGCTTCGGTAAAAGAGCTCAACACAAAATGGAAACGCACACTATTTTACATACACACACAGCAACACTTTCACACACATACACACACGCTCTCTCACACAAGCATACAATCCAACACATGCTTCCCGCTTCTGACACAGACTCACTTTTAAAACACACCTGCTATAAAACATGTCAATGAACGTTCTCATTCATCTAGGTCATTGTCATTTCAGGGCATTCAATCGATCGCAACTGGACTGTTTGGTTTGTCTTTGAAGACGTTTTGCTGCTCATCTGAGTAGGCCTCTTACGTTCATGCTCATTGGCTTAGATTGGTCAGATGTAGTCCAGCAGCTGGTGTCAAAACCCCAATTATTTATACTCCAAAAACCAGGAAGGTGTGCCTGGTCAAGGATGGTTTGCCCTATCTGAGTGAGAAAAACAACTGTTTTGATGCAAACGAGTAATCCTAACTGTCAAAGCCAACGACAGTCGTTAAAGTGTAATTTCCCCTAGTTGGCATTGAGGGATTGTGTGGCAGAACGATCACTAAGGATAGACTACTACCAGTCCAAAATAGTCAAAATCCCCCACGTAAGCATTCCATTCAGTTGTAGACAAATGGCACAAATGGCATTCTGGTCGCCTTCTGTGGCCAGAATGTTTCTCCTGTTATTTGTTGGAGGCTAAATTGCAGAGTCTTTTAGGAATGGTGTAAAGAACTGTAGTATGTGGGAGACAGGTGGTGTCGCAGACCCCCTCCTCTGTTCAGGGATGTTTTTTCAATCTTGACTGGTGCTTCCTAAAGACCGGACACCCCACACCCACAAAAACAATCTGGTGTATGCTATCCTGTGTAATGATGAATGCACCGATTCATATATTGGGGAAACAAAACAACCACTAAGGCGACGCATGGCACAGCATAGACGGGCAAAATCTTCAGGCCAAGACTCAGCTGTCTGTCTGCACTTCAGGGAGAAATGGCAGTCCTTTGGAAAAAAAAAAAAAAAGTTCAGATTCTGGACAGGGAGGATGAATGGTGCAAAAGAGGAGGGAGGGAACCCATCTACATCAAGGTTGTTGTTTGCATCAAAACAGTTGGTTTTCCTCACTACGATAGGGCAAAACCATCCTAGCCCAGGCATACCCTCCTGGTTTTGGAGTATGAATAGTTGGGGCTTTGGCACCAGCCGCTGGAATACATCCGACCAATCTACCGTAATTTTCGGAGTATAAGTCGCTCCGGAGTATAAATCGCACCTGCCGAAAAATGCATAATAAAGAAGGGAAAAAACATATATAAGTCGCACTGGAGTATAAGTCGCATTTTTTGGGTAATTTTATTTGATAAAACCCAACGCCAAGAATAGACATTTGAAAGGCAATCTAAAATAAATAAAGAATAGTGAACAACAGGCTGAATAAGTGTACGTTATATGAGGCATAAATAACCAACTGAGAAGGTGCCTGCTATGTTAACGTAACATATTATGGTAAGAGTCATTCAAATAACTATAACATGTAGAACATGCTATACATTTACCAAACAATCTGTCACTCCTAATCGCTAAATCCCATGAAATCTTATACGTCTAGTCTCTTATGTGAATGAGCTAAATAATAATATTTGATATTTTACGGTAATGTGTTAATAATTTCACAAAAGTCGCTCCTGAGTATAAGTCGCACCCCCGGCCAAACTATGAAAAAAACTGCAACTTATAGTCTGAAAAATACAGTAAGTCTATGAGCATGGACTGATAAAGCCTACGGATGAGTGGTAAAACTTCTTCTAAGACAAACCAGACAGTCCAGTTGCGATCGATCGAACACCTACTATACATGACAATAACAAAAACACCTGCAACAAAACTTATCAACTTATCTCCATGTGTCAGTCTTCCTAACAATCAAAACATGCAACTATTTCATAAGCCCCAAAATATTTAATTAAAGCTTATGAGACACTAGTGATTTAGGGCTATATAAGTAAACGTTGATTGATTGATGTAACCCATACAGCGATTGCTGTTGAAAGTATGTTGGTTGTAATAGCCTTTGTCGAAGATACTACTCTTTTCGCCAGTTAGCTACTAGATGATGGCAACTAAGAAGTGGCATTTTAAACTACACTTACTGGGGTGATCACTCAACTCACAAAAAATAGTAGATGCAAATAACTGTTTTTGTCGAGAGAACAACCTGCCAGGGCTTTGAAGCTAAACTTGCCATTCAGTATGCCCTTTGTATTTGTCCATTTCTGCTGGTTGTCGGTTACTGCCTGTGGTTTAACATCCGCTGGTTTTCCCCCGGTATGGACTAAGTATCACAAAGGACTTGCGCGCGTTAATTAAAATAGTCCCTTTTCAAGAAATATTTTGTTGATTCGTTCTTATAGCGTTCATTTTGATAGCCCTAGTAAATACGAAATGGAATCAGTAAGATATAGCCATCAGGAGCAATTATCAAACTTGAAGTGGTTTACAAAAATGTATTGCCACATTTATCTGTGCAACTGAATTTACAACAGTGGACAGACGTGTGTAGTTAACCAATCACCCCCTGTGTCACATAACTTATCCAAACAGCCGATTGAATATTAAGCACAAATGAATCCTGTGGGACACCATTCCTTGTTGCGTTGTGTATCCAATGGTAGCAGATGCGAACGTTCTGGACGCGTCTTGGCATCAGAGCACGTACTGTATGTGTATGAACAAATCTACCAGTTGCTGAGGGTGGAAACTGCCTGGCCGTCTGCCAGTTTGCGGTGAGGGAGTGACTGCTCTCCATTGGAGGGTGTGCGCTTACTGAGGGGGTAAGGCTAAAGGTGGGGGTGGTAAGATGAGATAAAGCCAGACAGATGGAGCAGACAATGAAGCATAGACACCCAACATTCATGTCAACAACACCCAACCCTCTTAAACCTTTTCTACAGTCTCACTCCTCTGGTGAAAATGTTTTCCAAAAGTGACAACTGCTGCTCCTCAACAAGCAGCAACGAGAACAAATGTTCGTCTTCTATTTTGTCTCCGCGATCTGAAAAGACATAAAAGAAGCAGAGTGTTAATACGTAAGGTCAAGCTCTCATAGTGCTGTACCTTCCTCATGCTTTGGAAAGCTTATCTCATCTCACATATCTCAGATTTCTCTCAACCACAAAGAAAGTTTTGTTTTTCATTGGTGAATTGAACACATCTTCAGAGGGGGGGGGAAGTTTCACCAACAACATTTTCATGAATGCAGGTAAGTTTCAAATGCTGGATATTCCACAGTGATTTGTTATTTTGATAGTTTATGGCTGCGCCTCTGCACCAAAGTTAAATTCATTCTCCTCTGGTGTACATTCTCCATGTACTTGCCTTATTTTTGGTGTGTGCTCAGACAAAGCCAGTCAAACTGTGCTTGGGCCCACTTAACACCATAAATTGCACACGTTTGGCTTGTGTGAGTGCTCTGATCCGTGCTCAGGTTCTGCACACTTGCCCTTGGGTACAATTACAAAAGGTGGGCCTGGGCCTCGCATGCATGTGAGCGACATAGCTAAGTCATAAAAACAATAACAAGCTTTGGCTCCTCATAAGTTCTTAAAGGGGAACTGCAGTTCTATTCATAGTTTAGTTTAGTTTACAAGTTTAGTTTACAAGTTTAGTTTACAAGTTTATTCACAATACCATATAACAATTACAATAATGGTGAATATCATCATTTAAAGATGTTGGTACGTGAAAGGGTCCCCCAAATAAGCTAGAATAAGCTTTTAACAAACAGGGGGTCCAAAGGACAATTAATACATAGAAAGATTAAACATGGTAGCAAACACAACAACAAAAAACAAAACAACAACGCTATTTGATAAACACAAGATAATAGTACTAAAGCAAGCATACACATACATACATACATACATTCATTCAACCATGCATTATTTCTGGGGGAATTTTGGCTATCTTTAACAATCCCTATGTGTAAGATAGGCACACATTTTTTACTTTTTTAATGCACTCTTAAATGTTAGCAAAAGTCAGTAAACAATGGGAGTAGCTCTAATTCTGTCCATGAAGCGCTCCAAAAATAATTCATAAAGCCTTCATCATTGTTTTATATACATGCTGTAAGTATATGTGTAATGTACAGGCACATTCATAATAACATGTGGAATTTACGTATTTTGCTCATATTAAGCATAGAGCGAAACATTAATTTTATAGATACATCACAATGTTCTCTTTTTTCTTCAACAGAAACACTGATTACTACTCACAACAGTCTTTGTGAGAGACAACTAACAAAATGAAAAAAACACTTACTGTACAAAGTCTGTTTTCACTGCGATGCCGGCAATTGGGATGTTCATATCTTCCCCTTTAGATGAAGAATCAATCCATAATCCTCACACGGGGTTAAAAGAAAGGTAGGCGCAACCAAGCGTCTTTTTATGTCTTTTTCGCCATCTCTTGGTCTAAGTTCGCTGTCAAAGTTGACCAACTTCTCAACTTATGCCCACACCCTACTGCTATCCAGGAGATAGGCCTGATTTATAATCTAAAATAAACATTCACTCGCTCAGAGGCGAGAGTGCAGCTCTCCATTTGATGATGTCAATATAGTAGCATTATCTCTCTGTGATAAACGTGCCGCTAAAAGTAAGTCTAACATTAGCGCCACAAAATGTAAATAGAGTATTGGTTGTGCTGTTTGGTCGTTATTTTTGTGGGTTTTATAGGCGAAATAGACACATTGACATCTTGACTCCCATTAACTCAATTTTAGCTGACTTTGATAGCGTTTATTCATAAGTTAGAATATAAAAAAATACATATGTGTTCTTGTCTTACATAAAAATTGTAAATGATAGGTAGAATTCCCCCAAAAAGTGCACTTCCCCTTTAAAAGGCCTGTTTGCAACCATTACGTGGATTCTTGTTGTAAGCATTATACCCTGACATCTTCCGAATTACGTAGCTACGTCCGTATGTAACACACACACACACACACACACACACACACACACACACACACACACACACACACACACACACACACACACACACACACACACACACGTACATTAGCTGTGTGTGTGTTGTCAGCTCATGATGGTGATTGTTGTAAAGTTTAGCTACCAACGTTAGATATAATTAAATTTATAGCCTATAATAACAACAGCATGACTGGAAATTATTAGTTGCTTCTCTTAGGACTGCTTTTGTGTGTGTGTACATGCTCCCAGCTTGAGACAACGGTGAGGTACAAGCTTAAAAATGCCAGACTGATTCCTTGAACTGACAAGCAAATTTTATTCTTATTTTTAGTATTTGTGAAATATATACACTTGACAATATGTATATATATATATATATATATACACACACAAAATATACTGATGGTAACATAAGCTAGCCGGTAGTGTTCTTGTTATATTTTTTGGTTAAAATGGTAACTTTAAGCAAAATAAAAGAAACAAAATATTCCAAAAGTCAAAACCTATTGCATGTGCGCCCATTTTCTACTACATATATTTGCATAATATACATCTAAATATTGTAATTGCAAGTATTTGAGGACAGCCACCACCTTCCATATATAGAAACAATCAGAATAATATCAAATAATCCACAACATCAGGGAAATAAAGTCAGCAGTATTTAGCAGTGTAGAAGTGAAGGAACAAGCAAAGCATTAATGCAAGGTGTGAGCTTAGGCCACTAATGGTAGACGGAATCGTGCTCAAGACCAGTACAACCAATCGCCTGGGCAAAATACGGCCCGTAAGGATTTTCAATCCGTCCCGCCAGACGCTTCCAAATAAAAAGATCAATATATATGTATATGTATGTATATATATATATATATATATATATATATATATATATATATATATATATATATATATATGTGTGCGTGTGTATATGTATGTGTGGGGGAAAGAAAAAAAAATCTCCTGATGAGGAGGATGGACCGCTCGTCGGGACCCAGGATGGACCGCTCGCCTGTATCGGTTGGGGACGTCTCTACGCTGCTGATCCGCTTGAGATGGTTTCCTGTGGACGGGACTCTCGCTGCTGTCTTGGATCCGCTTGAACTGAACTCTCGCGGCTGTGTTGGAGCCACTATGGATTGAACTTTCGCAGTATCATGTTAGACCCGCTCGACATCCATTGCTTTCGGTCCCCTAAAGAGGGGGGGCTGCCCACATCTGAGGTCCTCTCCAAGGTTTCTCATGGTCAGCATTGTCACTGGCGTCCCACTGGATGTGAATTCTCCCTGCCCACTGGGTGTGAGCTTTCCTTGCCCTTTTGTGGGTTCTTCCGAGGATGTTGTAGTCGTAATGATTTGTGCAGTCCTTTGAGACATTTGTGATTTGGGGCTATATAAATAAACATTGATTGATTGATTGATTGATTGATTGATTGATTGATTGAGGGAACCCCTCATGAAACAGTTCTGAAGAGATGAAATAGTCTTGTGATTTCTCCCCACACATACATATATTGCGCTCTGCCACGGTATCGAGCACTATTCTCTGGACAATCTAACTAAGACATATATATATATATATATTTTTTTTTATTATTATTATTATTTTTTCTCTCAACGTAGCCCTCAGTCAACATATTTGCCCACGTCTGGTCTATGGTGTGTACACCCTAATTTTAGGAGATGAGTTGTTTCACTCTAACCTTGCAAACAACAAAGCAATGCAAGTCCAAGCTCCTTGGCAGGAGAACTTTCTTGACACCTATGAGCACTAAAACTCCATACACGTGTCATTGCGAAGGTGTCTGCTGTGCATTCGAGGAAATTGCCTCATCAAAAAAGCGAGAGAGGAGACAGGAAGTCAGCCAGTAGGTGTTGTTCACACCACCATCACTTTCCCCCCTGCCACATGAATACCCACAGTCCAGATGAGGCCTTTCCTCCATAAATGTAACCTCTGACACGCAAAGGGAGTAGATTGAGTCAGCTGCTTGAACAACATTTACAGTGTTGTGAGCTGGTTTCACCTGCTGCAATGGCTTGACTCACCTATAAGTCATGTACTGCTAAGTGCTGACACTTACTGTGTAGCCCGTCCAAAAATGACAGTCCCTTGCAACAGACATCTTTTGCCTGTCTGTTTCTGGCCTCCAGCCGGCCACATGTGGGGCTGAATGTTGTTTTTCATATGTTATCCTCAAGCCAAAAATATCCTGGTAGTAAAAAAAAGTTTACAGGGAGAATGTGATGCAACATTTTTATTTTTTTTCCAACATTTGTATCGTGTATCACCTTATGTAAGTTTATTCCCTTGAATGTTGCCCGCCAGACCACCGAACAAAGTAACAGGTGTTGACACGCATGTCCTTGTGTGGAACCTAATCTAATTTTGTGTCAATGTTGACCCTGCTTCACGAACAAAGCCTCCGTGGTTATTATCAGTGATTATTATGTGACTTATTATCGGTCTTATTACTGGTCACTTCTTCAAAGAATAGTAAAAGAACTAAATAATTAATCGACATGGGTTACAAATTATGTCTATAATGTTACTAGGGTGGTTCCATTACCAATTTTTAAAATGTATTTCGACACTTGTCAAAATAAAAGGGACCCACAAACAAATGCCATTTTTGGTCTAATTTTAACAACAAAATCTTACGTTACATTAAACATATGTTTCTAATTGCACTATAAGAACAATTTTAGAAGTTTAAAATAGAAATGGAAAGGCATAAAACACATTGGGCTTTTCTTATTGCACTTAAAGAACAATTTACACTTTTACATATTCCATATAGTTTACCATAATCTAGGATTTTGTTAGAATAAACCAAAATAAGACATGTAGCATGTAAAACACACATTGTTAAAGATTAAACTCAAATTTCAGGAATTTGTTCCATTACCGATATTTAAAATGTATTTTTATACGTTTCAAAATAAAGGGACCATCAAACAAATGCCATTTTTGGCCTAATTTTAACAACAAAACAACTCTTATGATACATTAAACATATGTTTCTTATTGCACTTTAAGACAAAATTTAGAAGATTAAAATATAAATGAAAAGGCATGAAACACATTGGGCTTTTCTTATTGCAGTTTCAGAACAATTTACACTTTACATAATCCATATAGCCTGCCATATTCTAGGCTGTGGTTTGAATGGATAAAGATAACACATGTAGCAGGTTAAACACACATTATTAAGGATTAAACACAAATTGTAGCAATTGGTTCCAAAATTCAGTCATTTCACTTGCATTAGTTCACGCTACATGGCCGATTTTGTCTCTGGTATTAATGAGCAAAACAAGCCAAGCAGCTGTGTGCGCGTCTAACTATTTATATGTGCACAGCAAGGGAGTTAGATACCTTTAAATTCAGTGTGCAGGTCTGGATGCTTGTAATTTAAACGTTTACCCAAGTTTGAAGAAAAGGTGGTGATAATTTAATGCCACCTTTGACGAGGCATGTTTAAAATCTTGTTTAAAGCGTCACCTTGATCGATAGTTTTGAAGCCCTAATTGTGCTTTATGCACCCTTTTTATTAAGCCGCAGTGTTGCCTTTATTTGCCATTTTGTCCTCTCCAAGTGATTTTTCTCCTTGTGAGTTTTGTGAGTTTCTGCGTCACCGCCGCACTGCATTCCGTGGATGAGAAAAAGTACCGGTATGTTTCAAAGGCAGTATAGTACAGTTTTTAATTTGTTAGCACAGCTGGACTTTATTAGTACCGGTATACCGAACAACTAGGAATTGGAATTGATAAGATTTTCCCGGTTTCCAATTCCACTTTCGAGTCTGCTTAACGATTCGCTTCCCTAACGGTTCTCTTATCAATTCTTATTTGGGGGAAAAAAAGGGCAGATTAGCATGATAACATGACCTTACAAAACAGACAGTGAAGTCTCAATATGCACGTACGTAGTATAGAAAAAAACCCTACTGTTATGTAAATAATTATAATAAATTAATATTCTTCTGTAGAATTGAATTCTGTGAAAATTACACAAGAATGTAGCATTTAGTAGCAGTTGATATAAACATATTAAATGCAAAGTGAAGTGAATTATATTTATATAGCGCTTTTTCTCTAGTGACTCAAAGCGCTTTACATAGTGAAACCCAATATCTAAGTTACATTCAAACCAGTGTGGGTGGCACTGGGAGCAGGTGGGTAAAGTGTCTTGCCCACGGACACAACGGCAGTGACTAGGATGGCGGAAGCGGGAATCGAACCTGCAACCCTCAAGTTGCTGGCACGGCCGCTCTACCAACCGAGCTAGTCTTCATGTCTAGTCTTCATTGGTTAAAATTTTGATGATTATGGCTTACAGTTTATAAAAATGTTGAATTCAAAATCTTGGAAAATGTAAGGTTTCAAAAACTAAGCCATGATGATCAGAATTATAACAAAGGCTAGCATTTAATAAATTAATATCACAGATTAGTTTCACATTTAAAGTTAATTGCTAACATGAATGGACTTTTACACCATATTAATTGTATGAGTTTCACCTGTATAATATAATGACTAACAGAAAATCTATTTGCAGGAAAACATGCATTTTTTTCTGACTACGTTTGAACATTCACCTACCGAAAATGCTAACTTTTGGCCACAAACCTCGTCGCTGCTCGGTGCCTTTCGTCTAGTGGCAGACGTTAACTGGGGCTGCCCGCCTCAGAGCCAATCAGAATCTGTCTGTCGTCATGCTCATCTAAATGAACAGGCATTCATTTCAATTGAACAAATAGCGCTAACATGATCGGAGGTGTCAGTTAGTACCTGTTGTATTCAAATGACGTGCTAGTGTTACAGCTGCTGTGATTATTAGATAGTAGCGGCTAAAACGTGGCTTTCATTTATGATTATTGCATGCTGTGTGTTCAAATGTTTCAGCATATTGCTCGCATGTCCTTCTCTTAATAATCCAGCAGCCCCATAATAATAACAATTAGCGCTGTTGATCTTATCTTGTAAAATGTAGTCACCGTTTGTTGTTTCCGGGCTCCGCCGTTTTGAGATCCGACATCACTCCGCAACATCATCCCACTCTGGAAGGATCGATAAGGGAACCGTTTGAATAAATGGCAAGTGATTCCAAAGAATTGATACACTGGGAACCGATTCTGAACAAGAACCGATTAATTAAAGCTTTTTTCTTTAATATTCCATCCATCCATCATCTTCCGCTTATCCGCGGTCGGGTCGCGGGGGCAACAGCCTAAGCAGGGAAACCCAGACTTCCCTCTCCCCAGCCACTTCGTCTAGCTCTTCCCGGGGGATCCCGAGGCGTTCCCAGGCCAGCCGGGAGACATAGTCTTCCCAACGTGTCCTGGGTCTTCCCCGTGGCCTCCTACCGGTTGGACGTGCCCTAAACACCTCCCTAGGGAGGCGTTCGGGTGGCATCCTGACCAGATGCCCGAACCACCTCATCTGGCTCCTCTCGATGTGGAGGAGCAGCGGCTTTACTTTGAGTTCCTCCCGGATAACAGAGCTTCTCACCCTATCTCTAAGGGAGAGCCCCGCCACCCGGCGGAGGAAACTCATTTCGGCCGCTTGTACCCGTGATCTTATCCTTTCGGTCATGACCCAAAGCTCATGACCATAGGTGAGGATGGGAACGTAGATCGACCGGTAAATTGAGAGCTTTGCCTTCCGGCTCAGCTCCTTCTTCACCACAACGGATCGGTACAACGTCCGCATTACTGAAGACGCCGCACCGATCCGCCTGTCGATCTCACGATCCATTCTTCCCTCACTCGTGAACAAGACTCCTAGGTACTTGAACTCCTCCACTTGGGGCAGGGTCTCCTCCCCAACCCGGAGATGGCACTTTAATATTCACATAATTATTTATTTAGACACCCGATCACATCTTTATAATTCACAGCACTCTGTAGGTACACGGATACGTATTTTACAACCAATCCAATCCCACAGGGGCCCTTTTGCCTCCCTGTTATATATGCCCTGTTATATATGAATATGTGTGTGTGTGTGTGTGTGTGTGTTTACCGAGCCATTACATGCAATCACGGCTCTCCCCGTGAAAGTCACTGCCCGGTTGCTGTAATTTCTTCCGCTGTCTCCCAATCTCCACGGCGTGATTATCTGTTATTACCGCCCAATTTTGTGGAATAGGCATCGGCGCGTTAGCGATGGGCAGATGATGATGATGATGATGGAGGCTAATTGATCACTGAGGTAAGTGTTATTTGTTGAATTAAACAAAGGTCGAAAGGAAAAGTTAGGCTGACTTCTGCTCTCGTTTTTTCTGCTCGGTAACAGGGGAGCCAATCAGACGGTTTCTTGGGTAAAAAAAATAAAGTCTAGGGGTTTACACATAATAGGCCATTGAAAGCAAACTGGCAACAACCAGTTTAGTGAAATTTTGCAAAAAAGTTGAGAACTGTTAAAAAATATTGACATTGTATTTTTTGTCCCATTTTTAGTTTTTTATTTTTTTTAAAACTTTTTTGGGGGTTTGAAAACCAAATACATCCCGTAACTCTGGGCTTTTCAATTGGCGGCCACTGGGGCAAAACCGGCCCAAGAACGACTTACAATTTTGACACTGTATTGAAGAACTTGGACCACTGTGAACACATTCTCAGATACTTCTATTGAACTTTTAACTACTCAAAGGCCCATGTAAACCATCCATCCATCATCTTCCGCTTATCCGAGGTCGGGTCGCGGGGGCAACAGCCTAAGCAGGGAAACCCAGACTTCCCTCTCCCCAGCCACTTCGTCTAGCTCTTCCCGGGGGATCCCGAGGCGTTCCCAGGCCAGCCGGGAGACATAGTCTTCCCAACGTGTCCTGGGTCTTCCCCGTGGCCTCCTACCGGTTGGACGTGCCCTAAACACCTCCCTAGGGAGGCGTTCGGGTGGCATCCTGACCAGATGCCCGAACCACCTCATCTGGCTCCTCTCGATGTGGAGGAGCAGCGGCTTTACTTTGAGTTCCTCCCGGATGGCAGAGCTTCTCACCCTATCTCTAAGGGAGAGACCCGCCACACGGCGGAGGAAACTCATTTCGGCCGCTTGTACCCGTGCTCTTATCCTTTCGGTCATGACCCAAAGCTCATGACCATAGGTGAGGATGGGAACGTAGATCGACCGGTAAATTGAGAGCTTTGCCTTCCGGCTCAGCTCCTTCTTCACCACAACGGATCGGTACAACGTCCGCATTACTGAAGACGCCGCACCGATCCGCCTGTCGATCTCACGACCCACTCTTCCCTCACTCGTGAACAAGACTCCTAGGTACTTGAACTCCTCCACTTGGGGCAGGGTCTCCTCCCCAACCCGGAGATGGCACTCCACCCTTTTCCGGGCGAGAACCATGGACTCGGACTTGGAGTTGCTGATTCTCATTCCGGTCGCTTCACACTCGGCTGCGAACCGATCCAGCGAGAGCTGAAGATCCCGGTCAGATGAAGCCATCAGGACCACATCATCTGCAAAAAGCAGAGACCTAATCCTGCGGTTACCAAACCGGAACCCCTCAACGCCTTGACTGCGCCTAGAAATTCTGTCCATAAAAGTTATGAACAGAATCGGTGACAAAGGACAGCCTTGGCGGAGTCCAACCCTCACTGGAAATGTGTTCGACTTACTGCCGGCAATGCGAACCAAGCTCTGGCACTGATCGTACAGGGAACGGACCGCCACAATAAGACAGTCCGATACCCCATACTCTCTGAGCACTCCCCACAGGACTTCCCGAGGGACACGGTCGAATGCCTTCTCCTAGTCCACAAAGCACATGTAGACTGGTTGGGCAAACTCCCATGCACCCTCAAGAACCCTGCCGAGAGTATAGAGCTGGTCCACAGTTCCACGACCAGGACAAAAACCACACTGTTCCTCCTGAATCCGAGGTTCGACTATCCGACGTAGCCTCCTCTCCAGTACACCTGAATAAACCTTACCGGGAAGGCTGAGGAGTGTGATCCCACGATAGTTGGAACACACCCTCCGGTCCCCCTTCTTAAAGAGAGGAGCCACCACCCCGGTCTGCCAATCCAGAGGTACCGCCCCCGATGTCCACGCGATGCTGCAAAGTCTTGTCAACCAAGACAGCCCCACAGCATCCAGAGCCTTAAGGAGCTCCGGGCGGATCTCATCCACCCCTGGGGCCTTGCCACCGAGGAGCTTTTTAACTACCTCAGCGACCTCAGCCCCAGAAATAGGAGAGTCCACCACAGATTCCCCAGGCACTGCTTCCTCATAGGAAGACGTGTTGGTGGGATTGAGGAGGTCTTCGAAGTATTCCTTCCACCTATCCACAACATCCGCAGTCGAGGTCAGCAGAACACCATCCGCACCATACACGGTGTTGATAGTGCACTGCTTCCCCTTCCTGAGGCGGCGGACGGTGGTCCAGAATCGCTTCGAAGCCGTCCGGAAGTCGTTTTCCATGGCTTCCCCGAACTCTTCCCATGTCCGAGTTTTTGCCTCCGCGACCGCTGAAGCTGCACACCGCTTGGCCTGTCTGTACCTGTCCACTGCCTCCGGAGTCCTATGAGCCAAAAGGACCCGATAGGACTCCTTCTTCAGCTTGACGGCGTCCACCAAGGGGTTTTAGGATTGCCGCCCCGACAGGCACCAACTACCTTGCGGCCACAGCTCCGATCTGCCGCCTCGACAATAGAGGTGCGGAACATGGTCCACTCGGACTCAATTTCCAGCACCTCCCTCGTGACATGTTCAAAGTTCTTCCGGAGGTGGGAATTGAAACTTTGTCTGACAGGAGACTCTGCCAGACGTTCCCAGCAGACCCTCACAATGCGTTTGGGCCTCCCAGGTCTGTCCGGCATCCTCCCCCACCATCGCAGCCAACTCACCACCAGGTGGTGATCGGTAGAAAGCTCCGCCCCTCTCTTCACCCGAGTGTCCAAAACATGAGGCCGCAAATCCGATGACACAACTACAAAGTCGATCATGGAACTGCGGCGTAGGGTATCCTGGTGCCAAGTGCACATATGGACACCCTTATGTTTGAACATGGTGTTTGTTATCGACAAACTGTGACGAGCACAAAAGTCCAATAACAAAACACCACTCGGGTTCAGATCCGGGCGGCCATTCTTCCCAATCACGCCTCTCCAGGTTTCACTGTCGTTGCCAACGTGAGCGTTGAAGTCTCCCAGTAGGACAAGGGAATCACCCGGGGGAGCACTTTCCAGTACTCCCTCGAGTGTTCCCAAAAAGGGTGGGTACTCTGAACTGCCGTTTGGTGCATAAGCACAAACAACAGTCAGGACCCGTCCCCCCACCCGAAGGCGGAGGGAGGCTACCCTTTCGTCCACCGGGTTGAACTCCAACGTACAGGCTTTGAGCCGGGGGGAAACAAGAATTGCCACCCCAGCCCGTCGCCTCTCACTGCCGGCAACGCCAGAGTGGAAGAGGGTCCAATCCCTCTCGAGAGAAGTGGTTCCAGAGCCCTTGCTGTGCGTCGAAGTGAGTCCAACTATATCCAGCCGGAATTTCTCGACTTCGCGCACTAGCTCAGGCTCCTTCCCCCCAGTGACGTGACGTTCCACGTCCCAAGAGCTAGCTTCTGTAGCCGAGGATCGGACCGCCAAGTGCCCTGCCTTCGGCTGTCGCCCAGCTCACAATGCACCCGACCTCTATGGCCCCTGCTATGGGTGGTGAGCCCATTGGAGGGGTGACCCACGTTTCCTCTTCGGGCTGTGCCCGGCCGGGCCCCATGGGAACAGGCCCGGCCACCAGGCGCTCGCCATCGTGCCCCACCTCCGGGCCTGGCTCCAGAGGGGGGCCCCGGTGACCCGCGTCCGGGCGAGGGAAATCTGGGTCCATGGTTTTTCATCTTCATAAAGGTCTTCGAGCTGCTCTTTGTCTGATCCCTCACCTAGAACCTGTTTGCCTTGGGAGACCCTACCAGGGGGCTTTATGCCCCCGGACAACATAGCTCCTAGGATCATTGGGACACGCAAACTCCTCTACCACGATAAGGTTGCAGCTCAGAGAGGAGCCCATGTAAACCAAGAGTGCCAAATTATCTGAAATGTGTAACTTTGAAATAAGAAATAGACCAAAAACAAATGTCCACTGCAGAGGATTCTGCGTCTCAAAATAAGAATAATAGTGAAGAGAGAAGTCCAGCCCCGTCATCCTTAGTTTTCTTGAAATGTGGCGCCTAAAACAATTCTTGTTGAATAGCCCGTTCAAATGTTTTTTGCAATCAAACAAAAAAAAAAATTGCCACCCCAAACAATCTATGCAACCCCCCAAAAAAAATTTTATTTTTAATATTTTGCAACCAAAAAAAGCTTTTGAAATAAAATAATTTGTAACCAATGAACCAATTTGCCCACCCTAGTCTTTGGTATTTCCCCTCCCATTGTGTTAAGGGCTGAACTAGTCAACAGTTACGCCAATACGGTCACACAGACTGACCAATAAAAAGACTTCCAACATTTCTTTCAGAAGAGGCCCACCCAAAAAATTAACATTGAGTCGTAGCCGCAAAAAATAATTTGGAACCAAAAAAAAAAAAAGATTTGCAACCAAAAATGTTTTGTTTGAAAATACATGTTTTGGTTGCAAATCATTTTATTGTTTGGTTACATAAAATTACTAAAGATTTTCTCCATAATAATAGTAATAATAATAATATTGTGGCTATGTGTTCGTAACAAAATGTGTCATTTTGTGGGTTTTTTCCAACCTTTTCTCCTTTTATTTAGGATCATGTGCACAACTTAAACACACGCACAATACACAACTGCTGTTTAAAACCGATCTTTAAAGGGTAGGCAACGTGGGTTACATTGACTCGTGAATCCAACCAGTGCAGATGATGGTTGCATCACCCTGCTGCAAGGGAACATTACTTACTATATTTACCACCCCTAACAGACGACATGTCCTCCGCAGGTTTGAACAGTGGATGTTTAGTAATGGGTTTGATGCATTTAGGATCACAAGTATACTCCCGGCTGGACCAAAACATGTAAAAATCGGTCTTCGTCTCTATAAATCAGGGTTAGCATCTTGACTCTTGGTAGAATGTATGCTTTTGATGGGAAGGAATAATAACTTCACACACAAAAACCTGAGAAAAGACACCTGTTTAACATTGTGTCTGTTTGGTGGAGCGGGCTCACTTCATCAACTTTCCTCCACCCTAAAGAAATGTTCTTCATTGCTATAGTTTCTCATTGAGTTTTTTATTGTCCTGATGTGGGATCTGAGCCGAGGGTGTCATTGTGGCTTGTGTAGCCCTTTGAGAAACTCGTGATTTAGCGCTATATCAGTAAACTTTGATTGACGTTGACTATAGAGACTCACTGGAGGTTCTCCAAAGAGCGTCCCGCAGCTCATCAAGTAGCCAAAAGTTTTGCATAACCACTGGCAACTACGCACACTCTTGTGTTTCGAAGAGCTCCCTTTGTGTATTTGGGTAGAAAGGGGGTGGTGTTTTATATTTTCGGTGGGAGGGGGGAACATCTGATGCTAAAAAAAAGCAACTTGTGTGCCCAAAATAATCTCTTTGTTCACTACTTTGCTTTTTCTTTGTTCTCTATAAACATCCAATCCTGTGTTTTTGTCATTTTAGGGCTGACCTATAATATAATCTCCCCCTGCCCCCACCCTCCATCCTTCCATAGCCCCACTGGCCCATTGTCCGAGATGATAAATCACAGCCTCCATTGTCCTTCCATGACTGGCCTAATGCTGTACAGGACGGACAAGCACCCTGTCCATCTTGTCTGTTTTGCTTCTATTCATATCACTTTTTTTTTTGTTTCATATTAGCCAAATCGGCTCTGTTGTGCTGCCTCAGTTGGCCGGAGCAATTAGTTAATGTCCCCTGCACCCCAGGGTGACTGTGGCACTCAATTGTGTTTGTGTGTGTGCGTTTGTAAGCAGAGAGTGTTTTTGGCACTAGCTACTTTTTGGACAGCCTTTATCTCTTTTTCCAGAATAATGGTCAATGTATAGTCCAGCACTAGGGATGTAGCGGTAAACTGTATTAATGGTAAAACCTTCGATGATTAGATACCGTTTTAAATTTCAATTATCGTAAAACCAAGATTGACAACCTCACTTCAATAAATTCACGGACCGGTAATATTTCACCTGTCAGGCTTGCCACTGACAGTTTGTTTGTGTTTTAGTTTTTCCTCTGTGTGTGTTTAGTATTTCCTGTTTTTAGTTCTGTCAGCGCTCTTATTTTGTCTGTTTCCTGTTTTTTTCCCTGTGCGCTGTTTTCCCCTCAGCTGCGGCTGATTGGCACCTGGCCACACCTGGTGTCAATCAGCCCGCTCCTATTTTACCTGCCTTGTTCCTCCGGTCAGTGCTGGATTAATGTCGCTCTTGTCATTGCTACCTGTCGTGTTGTATCATATCGTGTCAATGCAGCATTGCGGTAAGCTATTTGATAGTGGTTTGTAGCTTATTGTCTTTTGTTCCCTGCTTCCAAGTTTGTTTTCATATTATAAGTATAAGAAAAATACGGAAAATGGGCCCTGGTGTGTGAATGTGAGTGTGAATGTTGTCTGTCTATCTGTGTTGGCCCTGAGATGAAGTGGCGACTTGTCCAGGGTGTACTCCGCTTTCTGCCCAAATGCAGCTGAGATAGGCTCCAGCACCCCCCGCGACCCTAAAAGGGACAAGCGGTAGAAAATGGATGGATGGATCATTAATGTGCCCTTTTACTACATTAAATACTTACTTACTCACTTACAGCATGTATAGAAAATGTTGTCAGAAGTTGGATTGTTTTTAGAGGGTTTTATGGGCCAAATGCAGTAGATCATATCCCCAAAACCTGCTTTGGTCGCTGCCTCTTACAGTTTTTCACAATTTAGAACGCACAGAAAAGGGAACGGCATGAGTTTGTATCACACTTAGGGATGGATGATTGACAGGCAAAATTCTATGAAAAGTGTAGTTTTTGTTTAGGAAGCCAGAACAATATTTATTTTCAAGGAAGTATGATGTGTCTGTTTTTTTTTTGTTTTAAATTCAACTTGCTTAAAAGATTTCAATGTGTGTATACATACTTTTTTGAGCACAATTAAGAATAATGTGACAATAATAACAATGATAATTTTAGTCACATTAAACTTGATATTAAATTTTAATATCAGTACATCCCTATTTAGGACTCTACTCAACTTCCATTTAATAGGCCCTAAATGAGTCTTATTGTCTTGTAAAATTCTGGCTTGGGCTAAATGATCTTTAGGTAGATTTTCACAGTCGTTCTTAGTTCAATCATGTTTATTTTATTATATGTTGCAAGTGAAAGTGGTCCTACAATGCTGCTTACCGCTGTGAGTGTGTGCTGCATTTAATTAATCAATTTTGACCAGGATTAAGATTTACAAGTTGTTTTCATGTCAATTTGTAGATACAGCATGTTTGCTTTGTATAATATTATGTTTTGTTAATTTTGTAGTTGAATAATGTATAGATTCCCTTTCCTCTAAATCAGTTGTCTCCAACCACCGGTCCAGGGACCGGTACTGGACCGTGACACATTTGCTACCGGGCCACACAGAAACATTAATCAATTTATAAACTACCGCATTTTTTCCAACTTAACTTTCGCCTGTCCCACTAAACACGCCAATAAGCTTGTTTATAGATGTGTACTACAACTCCTGATAGGAAGTCGCCATTTGTTATAGTACATTAATGCACATTAATGAACATATAAAATGTGCCAGATTTTAGCCAAAGGCTAATTTCCATCGGCAGGATCATTGTATACAGCACGGGTTCTTAACTTGTTTGATCTCAAAACCCAGCTTTTCCACTACAGAGGGATCCAGGGACCACTCCAATATTAACACTGAATTAGTAATCTTACTCTTGATTTTGATAATATTCAATAAAATAAAATGTCTAACCTACTTACAGTTTACTACCTTGTAAAATAATATAAAAGCATGTCTTAATCACAAAGATTATTATTAATTTAACAAATAAACCTTAGGCTTAGATCAGGCTGATTAGGAAAAAATATATTTACCAATAATATGTATTCTGTTGTGCTAAAATAAATTAACCAAATTAATAAATATGTTTCTTAACTGTCAATAAGATTAAAGTGCAAATGAAAATGCAGCTTCACCACTTTAGTCATCATTTTTGCGATTAAGAAATTTGTCTATGACATTAGCGCCAAACTTCTTCTGTTTGTTTTATATTGTCATTACTGCCACACGTGGTAGAAAAGTGTATTACAACTAAGTACCGCTGCGGCCTATGCGACCACAGCTGAAAAAACAGATATATTACATTCTAGGGGGCGCTCGCGGCTCAACACTGGTTAAAAACTCTGGTGTATATAGTATATGCCATCAACGTGCAGGGCTCCCACTACTTCAGTGTTATGGTGAGTTGATGTTCATGCTCATTATTTGGCTGTTTTTATCTGCCACAATAGTGCACACATTAAGCCGGTCACTGGTGGAAAAAAGATTGGGGACCCCTGCTCTAAATGACTTTTTTCTGTTTTTTGATTGGCCTATAAACAGGTAGCAGTTATAGCCGGCCAATTTGTTGAATCGCCACTGCTTTGGGCATATTGCGCGATCCCTGGAGTGTGAAAAAGGTTGTTTTGTGTGCGGTAGACTACGTCCTCGGCTGCTTTGTTTGTTTCCAAGTGTGCCGCATGTTTCCTGGGCTCTCTAAAAGGAAACATAAATGTCCCAAAATCCCTATCCATCAACTCAGCACGCCACACAGTTTAATCCTGAGTGCTGCCACGGAACCTTTCAAGCCATGTTTGGTCCTGTGAAGTTGTAAAAGGGCGGGTGGATGCCCAGCATGTGTGTCCACTCAATAGAATGAATAAAAAGGCGCGGCTGCGTCACAAAGGGACACCAGCATGGACGAGACAGAGCTCGGTCGGCCGCAGGGGGCGAGTGGGAGTGACTGGAAACTGGTTTTCAAAAGACTAATAAAAGAATGGTAAGAAGGCTTGCTGTATTTTGCATTGCAGGCATTAGGTCTCTTGAACATTCCATGCAGATAGCTAATAGCTAATTGCTAAGTGAGGTCAGTCTTGTTTGTAATGTAACAGAAACCAGGATAGCCACAAGGACAAGAGAAGAGACAACAGCTTGACTTTTCAACGTAATCTCCCACATTGGTGATAATGTTGAGAGTGAATTTATTCCGTGATCCCTCAATTTGATATACAAACCCCGTTTGCATATGATGTGGGAAATTGTGTTGGATGTAAATATAAACGGATTACAATGATTTGCAAATCCTTTTCAACCCATATTCAATTGAATGCAATACAAAGACAAGATATTTGATGTTCAAACTCATAAACTTTTTTTTTTTGCAAATAATAATCAACTTAGAATTTCATGGCTGCAACATGTGCCAAAGTAGTTGGGAAAGGGCATGTTCACCACTGGGTTACATCACCTTTTCTTTTAACAACACTCAATAAACGTTTGGGAACTGAAGAAACTAATTGTTGAAGCTTTGAAAGTGTAATTCTTTCCCATTCTTGTTTTATGTAGAGCTTCAGTCGTTCAATAGTCCGGAGTCTCCGCTGTCGCATTTTACGCCTCATAATGTGCCACACATTTTTGATGGGAGACAGCTCTCGACTGCAGGCGGGCCAGGAAAGTACCCGGACTCTTTTTTTTACGAAACCACGCTGTTGTAACACGTGCTGAATGTGGCTTGGCATTGTCTAGCTGAAATAAGCAGGGGCGTCCATGAAAAAGACAGCGCTTAGATTGCAGCATATGTTGTTCCAAAACCTGTATGGACCTTTCAGCATTAATGGTGCCTTCACAGATGTGTAAGTTACCCATGCCTTGGACACTAATGCAACCCCAATGTCATCACAGATGCTGGCTTTTGAACTTTGCGTCGATAACAGTCTGAATGGTTCGCTTCCCTTTTGGTCTGGATGACACGATGTCGAATATTTCCAAAAACAATTTGATATGTGGACTCGTCAGACCAAAGAACACTTTTCCACTTTGCATCAGATCTCGGGCCCAGAGTAGCCGGCGGCGTTTCTGGATGTTGTTAATAAATGGCTTTCGCTTTGCATAGTAGAGCTTTAACTTGCACTTACAGATGTAGCGACAAACTGTATTTAGTGACAGTGGTTTTCTGAAGTGTTCCTGAGCCCTTGTGGTGATATCCTTTAGAGATTTATGTCGGTTTTTGATACAGTGCCATCTGAGGGATTGAAGGTCACGGTCATTCAATGTTGGTTTCCGGCCATGTTGTTTAAGTGGAATGATTTCTCCAGATTCTTTGAACTTTTTGTTACTATCAATCAATCAATCAATGTTTATTTATATAGCCCCAAATCACAAATGTCTCAAAGGACTGCACAAATCATTACGACTACAACATCCTCGGAAGAACCCACAAAAGGGCAAGGAAAACTCACACCCAGTGGGCAGGGAGAATTCACATTCAGTGGGACGCCAGCGACAATGCTGACTATGAGAAACCTTGGAGAGGACCTCAGATGTGGGCAACCCCCCCCCTCTAGGGGACCGAAAGCAATGGATGTCGAGCGGGTCCAACATGATACTGCGAAAGTTCAATCCACAGTGGCTCCAAGACAGCAGCGAGAGTCCCGTCCACAGGAAACCATCTCGAGCGGATCAGCAGCGTAGAGATGTCCCCAACCGATACAGGCGAGCGGTCCATCCTGGGTCCCGACGAGCGGTCCATCCTGGGTCTCGACTCTGGACAGCCAGTACTTCATCCATGGTCATCGGACCGGACCCCCTCCACAAGGGAGGGGGGGACATAGGAGAAAGAAAAGAAGCGGCAGATCAACTGGTCTAAAAAGGAGGTCTATTTAAAGGCTAGAGTATACAGATGAGTTTTAAGATGAGACTTAAATGCTTCTACTGAGGTAGCATCTCGAACTGTTACCGGGAGGGCATTCCAGAGTACTGGAGCCCGAACGGAAAACGCTCTATAGCCCGCAGACTTTTTTTGAGCTCTAGGAATCACTAATAAGCCGGAGTCTTTTGAACGCAGATTTCTTGCCGGGACATACGGTACAATACAATCGGCAAGATAGGCTGGAGCTAGACCGTGTAGTATTTTATACGTAAGTAGTAAAACCTTAAAGTCACATCTTAAGTGCACAGGAAGCCAGTGCAGGTGAGCCAGTACAGGCGTAATATGATCAAACTTTCTTGTTCTTGTCAAAAGTCTAGCAGCCGCATTTTGTACCAACTGTAATCTTTTAATGCTAGACATTGGGAGACCCGAAAATAATACGTTACAGTAATCGAGACGAGACGTAACAAACGCATGGATAATGATCTCGGCGTCTTTAGTGGACAAAATGGAGCGAATTTTAGCGATATTACGGAGATGAAAGAAGGCCGTTTTAGTAACGCTTTTAATGTGTGACTCAAAGGAGAGAGTTGGGTCGAAGATAATACCCAGATTTTTTACAGAGTCACCTTGTTTTATTATTTGGTTGTCAAATGTTAAAGTTGTATTATTAAATAGAGGTCGGTGTCTAGCAGGACCGATAATCAGCATTTCCGTTTTTTTGGCATTAAGTTGCAAAAAGTTAGCGGACATCCATTGTTTAATTTCATTAAGACACGCTTCCAACTGACTACAGTCCGGCGTGTTGGTCAGCTTTAGGGGCATGTAAAGTTGGGTGTCATCAGCATAACAGTGAAAGCTAATACCGTATTTGCGTATGACGTCACCTAGCGGCAGCATGTAGATGCTGAAGAGTACAGGGCCAAGGACCGAACCCTGGGGAACTCCACATGTTACCTTAACATAGTCCGAGGTCACACTGTTATAGGAGACGCACTGCATCCTATCAGTAAGATAAGAGTTAAACCATGACAGGGCTGAGTCTGAAATACCAATTCGTATTTTGATACGCTCTAATAAAATATTATGATCGACGGTATCGAAAGCAGCGCTAAGATCGAGGAGCAGCAACATAGATGACGCATCAGAGTCCATCGTTAGCAATAGATCATTAGTCAGTTTTGCGAGGGCTGTCTCAGTCGAGTGATTTGCCCTGAAACCGGATTGAAAGGTTTCACATAGATTGTTAAACGCTAAGTGCTCATTTAGCTGCTCTGCAACAATTTTTTCGAGGATTTTCGAAATAAAGGGAAGGTGAGACACCGGTCGGTAGTTTACCATGAGGTCTGGATCGAGGTTAGGTCTTTTAAGGAGAGGATGAATAACCGCTTTTTTGAATGCAACGGGAACAGTGCCCGAGGAAAGTGATAAGTTTATAATATTTAGCACTGATGGACCTAATAATACAAAAAGCTCCTTGATAAGTTTCCCAGGAAGTGGGTCAAGTAAACATGTTGTTTGTTTTATTCCATTTACACGTTGTAACAATCCTTCTAATGTTATTTCATCAAAACGAGAGAAACTATTTTGGATATTTGCAGTATCCGCTGTATATACAATCGTATCTGTGTTACTATAACCCCGTTGTAGCTGGGACGCATTGTCTTTAATCTCCTTTCTAATAAGTTCAATTTTCTTATTAAAGAACTTCATAAAGTCATCTGCCGAATGGGTGGAGCTACTGGAAGGAGTCCCTTGTTGGGTTAGCGATGCTACTGTACTAAACAAAAATTTTGGATCGTTTTTATTAATGCGGATGAGATTTGAGTAATAATTAGTTTTAGCTAAGGTAAGCATGCGTTTATAAGTTATTAAACTATCACTCCATGCTTGATGGTGCACCTCAAGTTTAGTCGTGCGCCATTTGCGTTCCAGCTTTCTACATAATAATTTCTGAGCTCTAGTTTCTTCAGTAAACCATGGCGTACGCCTTTTTGGAGCCTTTTTTAACTTCAGCGGTGCTATACTATCAATGGTTTCGCGCAGTGCGTTGTTAAAGTTGTTAGTGAGGTTATCAATAGACCCCACATACTTTGGGAACGGTGCCATTACCGAGGGCAGTAGGTCCGCAAGAGTCGTCGTTGTGGCAGCATTAATGTTGCGGCTGCTATAGCAGTTATTATTATTATTAGCTTGCCGAACATGAGTCTGAACTTCGAATTTTATAAGGTAATGATCGGACATTACTTTAGTATACGGGAGTATCATAACTTTGGAGACGGTGATACCTCTGACAAGCACTAGGTCTATCGTATTACCGCTGCAATGCGTCGGTTCATTTATTATTTGTGTAAGACCACAGCTATCAATTATAGTCTGGAGCGCCACGCACGGTGGGTCCAATGGGGTATTCATATGGATATTAAAGTCCCCCATTATAATTATATTATCGGCGTGCGTCACTAGATCAGCAACAAACTCTGAGAATTCATTAATAAAGTCCGAATAGGGCCCTGGGGGGCGGTAGATAACGGCCAGGCACAGAGGCAGAGGTGTGGCAGACTTCATAGAAAGCACCTCAAACGATTTATATTTATTATTTAAGTTAGGACTAAAGTTAAAGTTTTCGTTGTATATTAGTGCGACACCCCCTCCCCTTTTGAGGTGACGGGCAATATGCGCATTCGTATAGTTAGGAGGGGATGCCTCATTTATCGCAAAAAAGTCGTCTGGTTTGAGCCAGGTTTCGCTAAGACCGATGACGTTAAGGTTGTTGTCTCTAATGACCTCATTGACTAATAACGTTTTGGGAGACAAAGATCTGATGTTTAGAAAGCCCATATTATAGGTAGTGGGCTGTTTTAAGGAGTTGTTGATAAAATTATCCGTAGTAGCAATATTAATAATGTTGCGTTTATTATGCGCAGTGTACTTAAAATAATTACGACCATATCTAGGAATTGATATGACGGGAATTTTCAGATTGTCTACTTGGCGCTGCGATAAACTGAACGCATCATAATTTGCCACCTCAGTAGAACGCATGTCTAACTCTGACGAAGTCATAGATACAGTAGAAAAAACATTTTGTGAGTTGTGTATTATTCTACGAAAATTGCTATGTGTACAGGGATCATCCAGCCTGGCGCTGGCTAGTTCTAACTTAACTGACTCCATACCCAGGCTAGCAGGCTCTGTAATTGCCTGTGACCGGGCTTGCTCTAGTGCAGTTAGTCAAATGTGGCTCAATGCGAAGTCTATGTTCCGAGACAAGAGGATAGCGCCTTCCTGGTTAGGGTGAAGGCCGTCTCTCCTCAGCAAGCCAGGTTTGCCCCAGAAAGAGGGCCAATTATCAATAAACGTAAATCCCTGTTGTCTGCAGAAGCTATCCAGCCACCTGTTAAGAGAGACTAATCTGCTATATCTCTCATCATTGCCTCTCCCAGGCAGGGGGCCAGAGACAATTACTCGATGCCTGGACATCTTTCTGGCGAGATTACAAGCCCTGGCTATGTTTCTCTTTGTAATCTCTGATTGTCTCATCCTAACGTCATTGGAGCCAACGTGTATTACTATATTCGCATAACTAGTGGTGCGGTTAGCCTGCCGTACGTGTTTACTAGACCTGTTGCGAGTTAGCTCCCTAAGATTAGCTTCAATGTCAGGTGCTCTGCCCCCGGGAATACACTTAATTGTGGCTGGTTTGCTAAGCTTTATGTTTCGGGTGATGGAGTCCCCTATAACTAAAGTGTGGTGCCCGGTAGACTGGGGTGTAGGACTAGCTAAAGGGCTAAATCTATTATGCGTCTCAACCGGTACACCGTAGCTTGTAGGCCGATTAGGGCTGCTACAAGCTGGGCTAGTTAGCTCGCTACAGCTAACGCTAGCAGATGTGTCCGCAACATCTAAAGTTACGAAATTACACTGCTCTAACTGGCGGACACGGCTCTCTAGCAAAGCCAACCTATCCATGAGTAAAGTGCACGAAGCGCAGGAAGCCATACTCACAGAAACTTTCCGTCGCCGAGTGGAGTGCCAGCTGTCTTCGGGAAGTGGTGGTCACGGTGGCTGGGGAGAAGCTTCCTTCAGACCGGCGCTGCCTTTCTCCGCTAGCCTCGTTAGCTTAGCAGCTAGCTAGCTGAGGGCGGAGTGGTGAGACAGAGATCGGGTGATTTGCAAGTTAAATTGAACTATTAAATATGTTCGATAAGTTGTAAATAAAGCTGCAAAACAGTTAAAATCACACAGATAGAACGATACTTAGCTTTTTTGCAACAAGAGCAGTCAGCGAGCAGTCATTCACGTTGACCCGCTATGGACCGTAGATGTTGAAATCCATACATTTCTTGCAATTGCACTTTCAGAAACCCATCCATCCATTTTCTACCGCTTATTCCCTTTTGGGGTCGCAGGGGGCGCTGGCGCCTATCTCAGCTACAATCGGGCGGAATTGTTGTTCTTAAACTTTTTGACTATTTGCTCACGCAGTTGTGGACAAAGGGGTGTACCTCGCCCCATCCTTTCTTGTGAAAGACTGAGCATTTTTTGGGAAGCTGTTTTTATACCCAATCATGGCACCCACCTGTTCCCAATTAGCCCGCACACCTGTGGGATGTTCCAAATAAGTGTTTGATGAGCATTCCTCAACGTTATCAGTATTTATTGCCACCTTTACCAACTTCTTTGTCACGTGTTGCTGGCATCAAATTCTAAAGTTAATGATTATTTGCAAAAAAAAATGTTTATCTGTTTGAACATCAAATATGTTGTCTTTGTAGCATATTTAACTGAATATGGGTTGAAACTGGTTTGCAAATCATTGTATTTCTTTTGTTTACATTTAACCAAATTTCCCAACTCATATGGAAATGGGGTTTGTAAATAAAACTTGATCAAAGGATGTTAAATTCTTCTCCCGGAGAAAAAAAGTGTATTGACATTAAGCTGTGTATTTCTGCAGACAGACGACCATTGTGAATTATATTTATGTATTTTTTTGTTATTGTGCTCCCCCCATGGAGAGATGACCCACTTCCACGGATTGCAATAAGTATGATGGTTTGCTGCTTAAAAAAAGTGTTTGCATGCTAGGGACACAGACAAACCCGTTTTTGTGACCTTTGTGTAAATTGTTTCTAGCCAAGTGTGTGGGTGGTGAGTTAGACTAATGTTCGCCATTGGCCCCGTTGAGGATGTGTTGATTGAAAATAAAGACGGCCTATGTTTTGGATCACTAATAAAAATGGAAAGCTTTCACTTTATATGTTTTACTAATAATACTGATGTGCCCACAAAGCGCTCACATGCTTGCCATCAACAGAAAGCACATTCATGAGGTCATCATGTGCCTCTTGTGTTCATGTGTCACCACGCCTTTTTAAATTAAAAGAACCCCTGCAATTTATTTGCAAGATGCACAGTTGTCTTTGGAGATTGTCAGAGCAACAATGTTTTTATTAATGCATAAGAAAACCAAGCACCCGAGAACAAAACAATCCCATAGGAAGACATATTAGTAAGACACACAGCTCCATCCATCCATCATCTTCCGCTTATCCGAGGTCGGGTCGCGGGGGCAACAGCCTAAGCAGGGAAACCCAGACTTCCCTCTCCCCAGCCACTTCGTCTAGCTCTTCCCGGGGGATCCCGAGGCGTTCCCAGGCCAGCCGGGAGACATAGTCTTCCCAACGTGTCCTGGGTCTTCCCCGTGGCCTCCTACCGGTTGGACGTGCCCTAAACACCTCCCTAGGGAGGCGTTCGGGTGGCATCCTGACCAGATGCCCGAACCACCTCATCTGGCTCCTCTCGATGTGGAGGAGCAGCGGCTTTACTTTGAGTTCCTCCCGGATGACAGAGCTTCTCACCCTATCTCTAAGGGAGAGCCCCGCCACACGGCGGAGGAAACTCATTTCGGCCGCTTGTACCCGTGATCTTATCCTTTCGGTCATGAGCCAAAGCTCATGACCATAGGTGAGGATGGGAACGTAGATCGACCGGTAAATTGAGAGCTTTGCCTTCCGGCTCAGCTCCTTCTTCACCACAACGGATCGGTACAACGTCCGCATTACTGAAGACGCCGCACCGATCCGCCTGTCGATCTCACGATCCACTCTTCCCTCACTCGTGAACAAGACTCCTAGGTACTTGAACTCCTCCACTTGGGGCAGGGTCTCCTCCCCAACCCGGAGATGGCACTCCACCCTTTTCCGGGCGAGAACCATGGACGCGGACTTGGAGGTGCTGATTCTCATTCCGGTCGCTTCACACTCGGCTGCGAACCGATCCAGCGAGAGCTGAAGATCCCGGTCAGATGAAGCCATCAGGACCACATCATCTGCAAAAAGCAGAGACCTAATCCTGCGGTTACCAAACCGGAACCCCTCAACGCCTTGACTGCGCCTAGAAATTCTGTCCATAAAAGTTATGAACAGAATCGGTGACAAAGGACACACGGCTCATCCAAGCATTTTCTGTGCATATCTTGTTGGATGCTTTAAGACCTATTTTTCTCGTATGTTGTGGCCAAACTCCCTGCGATGTGGTGGCGACTTCTCCAGGGTGTACCCCGCCTTCCGCCCGATTGTAGCTGAGATAGGCACTAGCGCCCCCCGCGACCTCAAAGGGAATAAGCAGTAGAAAATGGATGGATTAATGGATTGTGGCCAAACTGTCTAAATACAGGACATCCACAAAGTATTCACACAATTTCAATTTTTAAACATTATGTTACAGCCTTATTCCAAAATGGTATACATGAATTTTTGTGATTGATTATTAAACATTTTTTTTAATACATTTGCAAAAATAAAAATACTTGTTTTACGTTGTTATCATGGGGTGTAGTTTATAGAATTTTGAGTACAAAAATGAATGTATTTATTCCATCATTTTGGAATAAGGCTCAAACATAACAGAATCTGGAAAAATTGAAGCGCTGTGAATACTACGGATGGACTATATTGTATGTGCCAGTAATCCTTTGCTCATATAATCTATCCACCTCACAGGTATGGCATATCAATTTGATAATTATACAGAAGGATTATTGCACAGGTGGGCCTTAGGCTGGCCATGATCAATCAATGAAAGTTTATTTATGTTGCCCATAATCACAAGTGTCTCAAAGGGCTTCACAAACTCAGTGACATTCCCTGATCCAAACCCACAATCAGACAAAGAAAAACTCAAGACCTCTGCTGGGGAAAAAGAATAAACCTTGAGAAGGGACTGCAGATGTGGGGAGCCGCCTTACAGGATGATCAGCTTCAATTGAGGTCGAGTGGGTACAATTAGTGAATTGTTCAATTAATAGATAATGTGGGACTGTAGTCTATCGGGATGACCAGAGGTAGTCATGGGGTGGGCCTTCTTCCGGACTCAATACACAGTTGTGCACGGAAAAGTGATCCACCCCAGGTGACAACTCGGATCAGGGAGCAACTCATCCAGACTGGTACCGCTCCAGAAATAATCCTTGGCCACCTCGTATCCTCTGTTTAGGATACCAGGCGGAAGGGGAACAGAGCAGAAAAGAAAAGTGGCAGATCAACTGGTCTAAATAGGATCTATCTGAAAGCTTGAGTATATAAATATTTTTTTAGGTGGGACTTTAGGTGCTTTTGGAGAAGTTATTTTTTTTAAAGGGGAACATTATCACCAAAGCTATGTAAGCGTCAATACATACCTTGATGTTGCAGAAAAAAGACCATATGTTTTTTTAATCGATTTCCGAACTCTAAAAGGGTGAATTTGGCGATTTAAACGCCTTTCAATTGATAGCCTGTCGGAGCGATGACTTTTCACCCGTGACGTCACAAAATGAGGCGATCCACCATTTTCTCAATCCTATTACACACACCAAGTCAAATCAGCTCTGTTATTTTCCGTTTTTTCTACTGTTTTCCCGTACCTTGGAGACATCATGCCTCGTAGGTGTGTTGTCGGAGGGTGTAACAACACGAACAGAGACTGATTCAAGTTGCACCAGTGGCCAAAAGATGAGAAAGTCCCTCGTTTGTTCCGCACAGTTTACCGACGACAGCTATGCTACGACAGAGATGGCAAGAATGTGTGGATATCCTGAAACACTCAAAGCAGATGCATTTTCAACGATAAAGTCAAATAAATCTGCAATATTGGAAAATAGACCACCACTGATTCTGCCGGAGTGCGTGAGCTATTCATGGACGACGTACCTCGGGAGCACGGCAAGCGATGACGACAGTCTGTTCCTGCAGACGAGTGAGGTAAACCCCCTGGATGTCTTGGCTAAGTTGTAAATTATGCCACTTCTTTTTCTGTCTCATTTTGTCCACCAAACTTATAATGTTGTGAATGAATGCACAAAGGTGAGTTTTGTTGATGTTATTGACTTATGTGGAGTGTGCTAATCAGACATATTTGATCACGGCATGACTGCAAGCTAATCGATGCTAACATGCTATTTAGGCTAGCTGTATGTACATATTGCATCATTATGCCTCATTTGTAGCTATATTTGCATCCAGCCTTTCCCTCCACCCACATTTAATGCCAAACAAACACATACCAATCGTTGGTTAGAAGGCGATCGCCGAATTCGTCCTCGCTTCCTCCCGTGCCGCTGTCTGTCGTGATATGGCTCAATAGCTTTAGTTTCTTCTTCAATTTCGTTTTCGCTACCTGCCTCCACACTCCAACCATCCGTTTCAATACATGCATAATCTCTTGAATCGCTTACGCCGCTGAAATCCGAGTCTGAATCCAAGCTACTTTTGCTATACTTTTCTGTGCTATCCGCCATGTTTGTTTCTGGTGGTTTCACGCTGTGACGTTATCAATCAATCAATCAATCAATCAATCAATGTTTATTTATATAGCCCCAAATCACAAATGTCTCAAAGGACTGCACAAATCATTACGACTACAACATCCTCGGAAGAACCCACAAAAGGGCAGGGAAAACTCACACCCAGTGGGCAGGGAGAATTCACATCCAGTGGGACGCCAGTGACAATGCTGACTATGAGAAACCTTGGAGAGGACCTCAGATGTGGGCAACCCCACCCCTCTCTAGGGGACCGAAAGCAATGGATGTCGAGCGGGTCTAACATGATGCTGCGAAAGTTCAATCCATAGTGGCTCCAACACAGCCGCGAGAGTTCAGTCCAAAGCGGATCCAAGACAGCAGCGAGAGTCCCGTCCACAGGAGACCATCTCAAGCGGAGGCGGATCAGCAGTGTAGAGATGTCCCCAATCGATACAGGCGAGCGGTCCATCCTGGGTCCCGACGAGCGGTCCATCCTGGGTCTCGACTCTGGACAGCCAGTACTTCATCCATGGTCATCGGACCGGACCCCCTCCACAAGGGAGGGGGGACATAGGAGAAAGAAAAGAAGCGGCAGATCAACTGGTCTAAAAAGGAGGTCTATTTAAAGGCTAGAGTATACAGATGAGTTTTAAGGTGAGATTTAAATGCTTCTACTGAGGTAGCATCTCGAACTGTTACCGGGAGGGCATTCCAGAGTACTGGAGCCCAAACGGAAAACGCTCTATAGCCCGCAGACTTTTTTTGGGCTCTAGGAATCACTAATAAGCCAGAGTCTTTTGAACGCAGATTTCTTGCCGGGACACCCCTCCATTACAGGATAATGGAGGGGTGGATATACCTATGGTGAAAATCCGGCACTTTGAAGCCGTTTTTCGGGATATCGCGGGATGGGTAAAATTTTGAGAAAAATAAAATAAGTCACTGGGAACTTATTTTTATTGGTTTTAACCCTTCAGAAATTGTGATAATGTTCCCCTTTAAAGATTAACCCCGTTTTTTTTTTTACCGATGAATGTGGTTGTCAATGTTGTGGCTGGAATGGCTCATGGTAACAGTGGAGTTATGGTATGGGCAGGCGGATACTATGGACAACAAACACAGACACTATTGATGAAATTTTAAATGCGCGGAGATAGTATGGCGAGATCTTGAGGCACTTAGTTGTTCCATTCATCCACGACCATCACCTTACGTTGCAGCATGATCTATGCAGTTCTTGCTTGGCCAGCATACTCACTGATCGTGTGTTTGGGATGCTTTATATTGGCGTATATTACAGTGTGTTCCAGTTCTTGCCAATAACCAGCAACTTCACACAGTCATTGAAAAGGAGCGGACCAACATTCTACAGGCCACAATCAACAACCTGACCACTTTCGGTTACACTTTGTGAGGCAGATGCAGGTCACACCGAATACTGTCTTTTTGTTATGCACACAAAGGTCGTTTTGGTTAAGCAGCGTGCTTTGGGTGTTGACTTTTGGTATATTTAGACTCTTTGCCTTTTTTAAAATTCTGAAATCAGTAATTCTATGACTAAGTTGAGAATGTTCATGTAAGTGTGCAATACCTTGGATTACCTCTTATATTTGACTATAGGAGGGAAGATGAGCCGTGCTTGAACGTAGATCAGTGTGCTTGCACTGGCCAAATGTGCCGTATTATAGGTATGAAGTAGGCCCATGCACGGTACATTTGGCATAGTGTGACTATACCTTAAATCTTGGCCAAGCAACATTAGTTTCTAATGACGCGTATGACAATGTGCACTCTTTAATTACTCTCATAACCACTACAATTACCCTGTGCTAGTGTGACTGTGGCGCGCCCACTCATAAGCAAAATGTGGTGAAAAGGCGGACTAAACAGCAGGATTTCATGCAAATATTGACCTGTCAGACAGTGGATAAAGCAGAATGCAAAAAAGCCTGAAAAAGAGGATGGAAGCACAAGAGAAAGATCTAATCTCCAGTGAGGAGTCACATGGCTTTTGGCCTGTGAAAAGATGTGACACCCGAATCCTCTCCGGAGGCTTTCATGCTGACATTTTACACATGAAGAAAAGAATACAATCACCTGACAGGACATGTCTCCGCCTCTTCTCTTTTTTGTTTGGCTGCCAGCCTGAGGCTCTCTTCAAGCGCTTGACGTAAGACCTCTAGGAACTCCATCTTCTCCTCTCATGCGTTACAGCATGGTCACCTTACCTGAAGGACCACATTACATAATGGAGTAGAGGGTGTTTGGTTCTAGGATGGACGTAAACATGATCCTGTGATTTACTACTGACACAAAATGATATGAAAATGTGTCTATTGGACTATTACGAAGTGATTATTTATCAAAGCTGTTTTATGACTCTCAGGTCAATAGTCACCAACCATGCCTTAATGAAATTTGTTTTGTGAACTGAAAACATGCAAAAATCCTTGTGAGCGGGCAATTGTCTAAAATGTCTTACTAGAATCAAAAATTGGGATTGCTTAATGACTGTGATTAAATAATGGATTTTGAGGTACTTTCTCTGCCAAAAACCAATTACGTTCAGGTGTCAAAGGCCAAGAGTCTGTTAAAATGCAATGTTTTTGTTGCGTTGCTGCTTGGTCACACTGTGTTTACGCTCGCCTTGTAAATCATCACAAGAGAAGGCAGCTGAGACATGCAAACAGCCCACAGTTCGTGAGCAGGTTTGTGCAAAGATGAGTCATTCAAACATCTTCAGGAGAACATTTTACACAAGTCCATGCTGCGAACACGTCAGTTGTGATGTAATTTCTCTCTGTCAACAACGAGCTGGCATGCAGAAGCCCAGTTCAAGGCTGGAATTGAGGCGATCAAAGGTCATTGTCACTTGTATTACCTCCCCACTGAGCTGAGATGCAACCATCTTGTTGGGTTTCCCCGTTGTGACCACTGCCATTTTGCAACCATGGCAACATATTCAGCAATCAGTTGTTTAATTATGAAGAAAAAAAGCAGATAGCAGACATGACACTAAGTTATGGTTACAGTGGGGCAAAAAAGTATTTAGTCAGCCACCAATTGTGCAAGTTCTCCCACTTAAAATGATGACAGAGGTCTGTAATTTTCATCATAGGTACACTTCAACTGTGAGACACAGAAAAATCCAGAAATTGACATAGTAGGAATTTTAAAGAATTTATTTGTAAATTTTGGTGGAAAATAAGTATTTGGTCAACCATTCAAAGCTCTCACTGATGGAAGGAGGTTTTGGCTCAAAATCTCACGATACATGGCCCCATTCATTCTTTCCTTAACACGGATCAATCGTCCTTTCCCCTTATCAGAAAAACAGCCCCAAAGCATGATGTTTCCACCCCCACGCTTCACAGTAGGTATGATGTTCTTGGGATGCAACTCAGTATTTTTCTTCCTCCAAACACGAAGAGTTGAGTTTATACCAAAAAGTTATATTTTGGTTTCATCTGACCACATGACATTCTCCCAATCCTCTGCTGTATCATCCATGTATCCATTTTGGTATAAACTCACCTCGTCGTGTTTGGAGGAAGAAGAATACTGAGTTGCATCCCAAGAACACCATACCTATTGTGAAGGATGGGGATGGAAACATCATGCTTTGGGGCTGTTTTTCTGCTAAGGGGACAGGACGATTTATCCGTGTTAAGGAAAAAATGAATGGGGCCATGTATCGTGAGATTTTGAGCCAAAACCTCCTTCCATCACTGAGAACTCTGAATGGTTATTTTCTAGCATAATTTACAAATAAATTCTTAAAAATTCCTACAATGTGAATTTCTGGATTTTTTTCCACATTCTGTCTCTCACAGTTGAAGTGTACTTATGAGGAAATTTACAGACCTCTGTCATCATTTTAAGTGGGAGAACTTGCACAATCGGTGGCTGACTAAATACTTTTTTGCCCCATTGTATTTCAAATAGATTGATTGATTGAAACTTTATTAGTAGATTGCACAGTACAGTACATATTCCGTACAATTGACCACTAAATGGTAACACCCGAATAAGTTTTTCAACTTGTTTAAGTCGGGATCCACGTAAATCACTTCATGGTACAAATATATACTATCAGCATAATACAGTCATCACACAAGTTAATCATCAGAGTATATACATTGAATTATTTAAATTATTTGCAATCGGGGGGTAGGATGTGGAGGGGGCAAGAGGTAAGGTTTGGTTGCTATCAGTACTTCAGTCATCAACAATTATATCGTCTAAGAAATGGACATTGAAACAGGGTAGGTCTGACTTTGTAGGATATGTACAGCGAGCAGTGAACATAGTGAGCTCAGAAAGCATAAGAACCAGTACATACATTTGATTATTTACATTTCATTATTTACAATCCGGGGAGGTGGAATGTGGTGGTCGTGGGGGTGTTAGTCTAGAGTTGTAGTTGTCTGGAGGGGTTCTTTTAATGCGGTTTTGAAGGAAGATAGAGATGCAACTTTCTGGCTTTAAAACACAAAAATAAATCAAGAATATGCATTGTAGTAGTCAGTAACCGTTTAATTTTGGATCAAGAAGAGCGAAAAATATATAGAAGCACTCAATTCTAAGGAAAGAAAAATCAGAATCCCTTGTACATTATCATTTTCAAACCTAACACCTGCATTAAATTACATGTGTTCATTAATCTCCAGTTATAAAGGATGTTTACATCTTGGAGAGCGGTTGCATTTAGTGGATAGACATGAATCATCGCTCTCACACGAGAGATGTCAAATGAAACAAAAGAGAGCATTTCTTCATCAAGAAGGTAAATCCTCACACAATGTTGCAAAAGATGTTGACTGTTCAGTTAGCTGTGTCTAAAATCTGGATCAACACAACACGGGAAGCATACTGGTAGACAAAGGAAAACATCAAAGCGTCAAGAGAGAACACTGTCTTGAAAACAGAAAATTCCCAGCAAAACAAACTGGTGTCACCGTCTGTGACCCATCTGTAAGACACAATCTAAAGGAAATGGGATTTAAATACAGAAAAGATAAATGAACATTGTCATTAACACCTAAACAGAAAAAAACGGGTTTCAATGAGCTAAGGAAATGCAATAATGAACAGGATGACTTTATGAAAATTATATTGTATGATGAATTGTGAATGTGCTTTGGGCATGGTGACGATGCTGGAACTGTTGTTTGGTGTTGTTCCAATGAGATTTATGAGAATGATTGCCTGAATAAAACATGCACATTTCTACCGTCATTGATGATATGGGCCTACATGCCAAGTAATTGCACTGGGGGGCTGTCATTACATCTTCAATAAATGCTTAAGTTTACATTGACATTTTGGACATTTTTCTTATTCCATCAATCGAAAGGATGTTTGAGGATGATCACATACTTTTTTCAAGATGTTACATCTTGATAGAGCAAAAATTGTGAAAATGTTCCTTAGAGAAATATACATAGGCTTATTGTCATGGCCTGCAAATAGTCTGGCTCTCAATCCCTGCTGGAAATTTAAGAAAATGGTCCATGACAAGACTCCAACTCTGACAACAGCAATCAGAGAAAGTTGGAGCAATATTGATTAAAAGTACTTGTTAAGTCTGTGCCTCAATGACTGCAAGCTGTTATAAAACCCATAAATGGTGCAATAAAGTGTTGTATTGTTTTTGTGTTTGTTTGTTTTCCATGATTCAGTATTTTTTCTCAGAATTGAGTCAATTTTTCCACCCTGCTTGACCTAAAAAAGAAACTATTACTTACAACCACATTTGATTTTCTTTATTTTTGTAGTGTGTATTAAAGCCAAAAAGTTGCCATTTGAATAGTTTCGTGTTATGTCTGTTATCTGCTTATTTTTGACAAAACTAAACAACTGAATTAACTTTGTCCAAGTCTGTTGATTCCATCATTATCCAGGGGTTGTAGTTGCACAAAAGGCCCAGATGTCAACTGCGGTTGTATAAATTGCTTTCATTACTGCATGCTGCATGAGTCCATACAGTATAACGTCCGATCAACCGTAGGGACTAGCGCAAATCAATACGAAGCCACACAAAAAATGTTGTAGGTACATCCTTGGCCCATGTCCCACAGCACCATCCATCAGTTCTTGCATTATCCCCCAGCTGTAATACCAATAATACCCCTGCTAGAGGACATATTGGTTATGTTGTGGGATTTCTGCACATTGCATCAGCGCACAGTTTATGCTCTGCGTGCTGAATTGCGCTCAATGCTGAGAGCCTAGCGGAACAAATTTAAAAGTCTATGTTCCCTTTGGGGATGCGCATTACTCTTTCAGGTTTGTGAGAGGAAAGAAGAAAAAAACAGGTGTATTTATATTTAAATGTATTGGGGGACGAAAACATTGGATATGATAAAATACAAATATTGTCACGGCTTGGTTTTGGAGAGGAGGACAGACAGTTGGGGGGAGACAGGGTTGGCTTATGATTGCATTATTCATGCTCATGCAGTGGCCTCTGGCTCAGTCCGTATGGTAAAGCTGGGCCTTTGTCATTGCTGGGTAGCTAAGGCCGTACTCACTGTAGGCCATTCGCACCATGCTGGACTTGGCAAAATTCCCACTCTTTCGCTTTGCCCTTGCTGGTCTGCACTCGCACTAAGCATTTATTCTGAATTTAATGGATTATTTCCAGTTTTGTTTATATTGTGCAAGGTGCCGGCTGTCATTGAATACCTGCGAGAAGAGTGACCGCATGAAATAAGTGACAAGGCTTTATGATGCACACACATTTGAGTTGTAGTTTTTGGATTATCTTGAGTATTTAACCTGTTTTATGAAATGTGGTTGTTATCCTAAATAACTAGCCAGGTGCTGTTGCAATACAGATATTTTATGACTCCGCTTCATTGTGTGTGTGCATGTGGATTTGAGCGCCAACACAAGTCAAAAGTGTCGGCTGGTGTGATTGACACCAACCGATTGGTGTCAACGCAATCGTTTGGGTCAGAAACAACAAAGAATAGCCATGGTGGTACTTTTTGGATTGAGAAACCCTAATTAGGCAAGGGTTTGCAGTCTAGTGTATGTAAGCTGGATGAGAAAACAAAAGGCCATTCAAAAATAGCATTGTATCATACCACAACAGAAGAGTGTCCAACTGTGTGTCATGGCGTGGACTTAGGGGAAAAGGAAAGTTGGAGCGGGCAAGGCGTGAAGGTAAAGACATGATTTAATCTTAACTAAAAACAGGAACAAACAAAAGGCGCTCACAAGGAGGTACAAAAAATTGTCTGTGAAAACAAAAGTTGCACTAAGGCAGAAACTATGAACAAGAAATCTGCGTTCAAAAGACTCTGGCTTATTAGTGATTCCTAGAGCCCAGAAAAAGTCTGCGGGCTATAGAGCGTTTTCCGTTCGGGCTCCAGTACTCTGGAATGCCCTCCCGGTAACAGTTCGAGATGCTACCTCAGTAGAAGCATTTAAGTCTCACCTTAAAACTCATCTGTATACTCTAGCCTTTAAATAGACCTCCTTTTTAGACCAGTTGATCTGCCGCTTCTTTTCTTTCTCCTATGTCCCCCCCTCCCTTGTGGAGGGGGTATGGTCCGATGACCATGGATGAAGTACTGGCTGTCCAGAGTCGAGACCCAGGATGGACCGCTCGTCGGGACCCAGGATGGACCGCTCTCCTGTATCGATTGGGGACATCTCTACGCTGCTGATCCGCCTCCGCTTGAGATGGTCTCCTGTGGACGGGACTCTCGCTGCTGTCTTGGATCCGCTTGAACTGAAGTCTCGCGGCTGTGTTGGAGCCACTATGGATTGAACTTTCACAGCATCATGTTAGACCCGCTCGACATCCATTGCTTTCGGTCCCCTAGAGAGGGGGGGTCGCCCACATCTGAGGTCCTCTCCAAGGTTTCTCATAGTCAGCATTGTCACTGGCGTCCCACTGGATGTGAATCCTCCCTGCCCACTGGGTGTGAGTTTTCCTTGCCCTTTTGTGGGTTCTTCCGAGGATGTTGTAGTCTTAATGATTTGTGCGGTCCTTTGAGACATTTGTGATTTGGGGCTATATAAATAAACATTGATTGATTGATTGAAACAAAACTCGATTCTTTAACATGAAAAAACAAAAACTTACGTGGCATGGCAAGAATCATAACTATGGACCGGCATGAGTAACAGAGGTAAAGTCGCCAGGCTGACTTCCTGGCAACTTTCAGTTTAAATAATAGTTACATGATTAGTGAAAACTGTATCGTGACTTGGGGACAGGTGGAAACAAATGGGTTGGCATGGAAACAAAACAATGGAGTGAAAAAACAGGAACTAATGGAGTCTTGAAGTAAACTAACACAACTAAACAAAACGTTATCACCAAGACATGACACTGTGATTTGCAATGTTAATTTTTTTTGGCATCGATTTGTAATGGCAATATATATAAAATAAAATAATTTCCACTTCCACGCTCCTACAGTAGTGCATCAACTTACAAGTGTGATTGGTTCTATGACGTAGCTCGTAACTCAAAACACTTATATCTAAAATCAAAGTTTCCTACTGGAATTAATTAACACAAATTTAATATGTGCCTAGCCCCCCTTAAATAGCACAATTTCAAAATGTAACATCCATCTATCCATCCATTCTTTTCCACTTATCCGAGGTTGGGCCGCGGGGGCAGCAGCCTAAGCAGGGGAGGCCAGACTTCGCTTTCCCCAGCCACTTTGTCCAGCTCCTCCTGGGGGATCCCGAGGCGCTCCCAGTCCAGCTGGGAGACATAGTCTTCCCAACGTGTCCTGGGTCTTCCCTGTGGCCTCCTACTGGTCGGACGTGCCCAAAACCCATCCCTAGAGAGGCGTTCAGGTGGCATCCGTAACAACTAACTTTTAGACAACAAATATTGTATGAAAATCAATTAAATAGAATGTAGTACAAACAACTACAGTAGTTTTATGAAGTAATGTACTAGTAATGTACAGCATTTACCTTGGAGAGTGGACTTTTACGGTATCTCCTTCCAGCGTACCATGAATTGATTTACGTGGACCCCGACTTAAAAAAGTTGAAAAACTTATTGGGGTGTTACCATTTAGTGGCCAATTGTATGGAATATGTACTGTACTGTGCAATCTTCTAATAAAAGTATCAATCAATCAATCAATGCTTCTCCGTCAAACACACTATCAGCACTTTTAAATATTTTTGTAAAAATGAAAAAATGTAGCCGTTTAGTTATTTTAATGTTTTTAGCTGGTGTTATCGACTCCTTGTGCTTTAGTATTGGGCAGACTAGCAGTTCTACACTCAAACTGCTTAGCTACGTTAGCTGGCTTTTTTTTTTTTTCAACCACTTCTTCTCTGCAGGATCTTCATGCTCACTTTTTTCCTTCCAGAGGTTGGAAAAACAAAGTTGTGTGGATCTCTAGCTATAAGATAAGGCTAGCTAGTAAGTCTGGATGTTTCGTCCGGATCTTATGGGGTTCATCATGGGGTGAGAGGCTCAAAACTAAAATTTTTACTCGCAGCTTAAATTGCTGTATGATAATTAGCCGAGAGACAGCTTGTATCTCAAAACACTTATAAGTGGTGGTTTTTTGATTGATTGATTGATACTTTTATTAGAAGATTGCACAGTACAGTACATATTCTGTACAATTGACCACTAAATGGTAACACCCCAATAGGTTTTTCAACTTGTTTAAGTCGGGGTCCACGTTAATCAATTCATGATAAATTCATGGTACCTCTATATGTGCAAAACATCCATTTTCTACCACTTATTCCTTTTGGGGTCACGGGGGGCGCTGGTGCCTATCTCAGCTACAATCGGGCGGAAGGCTCTCACACCCTGAACAAGTCGCCACCTCATCGCAGGGCCAACACAAATAGACAACATTCACACTCACATTCACACACTAGGGCCAATTTAGTGTTGCCAATCAACCTATCCCCAGGTGCATGTCTTTGAAAGTGGGAGGAAGCCGGCGTACCCTGAGGGAACCCACGCAGTCACGGGGAGGACATGCAAACTCCACACAGAAAGATCCTGAGCCCGGGATTGAACCCTGACTACTCAGGACTTTCATATTGTGAGGCAGACGCACTAACCCCTCTGCCACCATGCTGCCAATGTGCAAAACATGTCTTTTATTATTTATCTAATCCTGGCGTGTTTATCTTTCCCTGGGAAGCAGTTTGATGTGTAATCAGTAACATGTTAGTGCCATAGGGAAATTAGTTTGCCATGGTTAGTCATTAAGCCACCACTTCTATGTAGGTCACTGCGTTTTCTTTTTTTTGCTCTGAAATACTCGCTGGTAATATCTCACCCTACATGGACAAAACTCGGGGCCAGGAAAGTTGGTAGTCAACAATTTGTGGGACGTGGAAATAGAATTTAGAGTCAAACCGTGTTTCTGCAGAGGAAAAGCTGAGGACTGTTGTGACTTTTGTTGAAGCTGCAAGGCCGAGTGTGTGTTTGTCAGCGTGTACGTGCCTTACAGGCATTGGTATTGCCGTTTAACAGCGGCACAGTGTGTTCCCGACCCCTTTACACCTATGTGTTGTCGCTAACGTGTGCCTGCTGCAGTCTGTTACGTCTCAACTGTGGGTGTTTTGATAGCGTTTGACAGTGGTGTGTGTGTGTGTACTCTTTGTGGGGAGAATGAGGCCTAGCTCTTCCTGCCAGCCATATTCTTTCTTTTCTTTAAACTTTCCCTTTTATCTGCTCGGTTCCTCCCCTCCCCCCCTGAACGCATCCTCCACATCTCCCCATTGGCTCCAATGTGCCACTTTGTCTCTCGTCACCGCCGCCGCCTCGCTTTACGTCTTCACACGAGACACAAACAGGATACAGCTGAGGTGTTTTCTGTTCTCTCGCCTTCTTCCTGCCTCAAAAAAAAAAAAGAGAGAAAAAAAGAAAGGGCGAAGCGAACAAAACCGCTTCGAGGTGAGTGGTGATGATCGTCGCGTTGTTGCAGGCTGTTTACAAGGCAGCGAGAGGTTTAAATGAACACGTGCGCCCACGCAGAAGTGAAACTCATTACAGCAGGCGTGATAGTGAAGTGCTTGGTGTCGTATTCCGGAACATTAAAAAATTAATCGGCAACAAAACAGAATTTTGGTGATGTGAAATTTGGTGTTTCGTCCGCCCACAGGCTTGCCAGCAGGATAGCAAAATAGGCCTTCCGACTGTGCGACACCATTATGTGCATGTGACTGTCCGTCCTTTATAAATTAAAGGATCTTCAATGTTTTCCAGTCCAAGTACCCCCAAACTGAAGTAGAGATGAAGCGGGGACCCCCGATCTATTTATCTTGTATTAATGTGTTTTAAATTAAACTGGTCCTAAATGTATATTTTGTTATTGTGCAATACTTGTGAATATAGGGAGTGGTACTCAGGTTATGAACATGTTCCATTGCTACACAGTGATGTGAGAAAAGTTTTATAGCGTAAATCAGATCGTGTACCAAAAATACTCATTCATTCCAAAAACAAGCAAAAAAAAAAAAAAGGAAAAAAATATTTAAAAAGAAAAAAAAAAAGAAAAGAAAAAAAAAAGAACAGTTGCGTGTCCCCAACATATGAGACTGGTGGAAGGAAAAAAATAAATAATAATTTACTACTAAGTCACTAACACTGTAAACCAGGGGTCCCCAAACTTTTTGACCCGGGACCCGCATTGGGTGAAAATAATTTGGCCCGGGGCCAGGCTGTTATATATATATATATATATATATATATATATATATATATATATATATATATATATATATATATATATACTGTATGTATATATATATATATATATGTATACTGTGTATATATATATATATATATGATATCATGTCATCGATTAGAAAATGCATTTTTAGACAATGTGATTTGCCTGAGCGGCTAGGAGACTGAGAGTAACAAGCAACAAGTGGTAGAAAATGGATTAGAAAGGACAGATAAAAAAAACCCCGAAAAAAACAACAACTTTTTTTAAATTGAGACTTCCCGCGGGCCAGATATAGAACGCTGGCGGGCCGGATCTGGCCCATGGACCGTAGTTTGGGGACCACCGATGTAAATTCTAAACCCCCAGAACCTGGGAAGATGTACCGGTACTCAACGGTAGGTTACACATTTTTGGTGCTTTTGTATATAGGGCTGCCCAATTTTGAGAAAAAAACCTATTTGCATTTTTTTTTTCTCCAAAATTGCGAGTGCGATTTCAATTGCAATTTTTATATTTTATACATAAAAAGGCATTCAACTGCAAAAAATAGCAAGTGAAAGAAGACATGTTACTTTTAGACCAGTGGTTCTTAACCTGGGTTCGATCGAACCCTAGGGGTTCGGTGAGTTGGCCTCAGGGGTTCGGCGCATGTCAAAACACACCTGACTCATTGTGTAAATAAAAACTTCTCCCCATCGGTGTATTACGGATACGGCAACAGCAGAAGTCACACTGATTTGCAGGTGTGTAATTTGTTGTGAGTTTTTGCACTGTGTTGGTTTTGTTGTTTGAACAAGGTGATGTTCATGCACGGTTCATTTTGTGCACCAGTAAAAAGACATGGTAACACTTAAGTATGGGGAACATATTCACCATTAATTAGTTGCTTATTAAAATGCAAATTAGTAACATATTGGCTCTTCACGAGTCATTATTAAGTACTTATTAATGCCTTATTCGGCATGGCCTTATTATAACCCTAACCCTCTAATCTTGGCCCTAACCCTTTTAAATTAAGTCTTTGTTACTTACAATCTGTTCCCCATACTAAAGTGTTACCAAAAACATACAACTTTGTCTTGAATTTGAAAAAAAAAACATTTTATTTTTCACTAAAGAAGGGTTCGATGAATGTGCTTATGAAGCTGGTGGGGTTCGGTACCTCCAACAAGGTTAAGAACCACTCTTTTAGACTGTAAATCAACATACTGTTCTCTCAAGGTGTCATACATTTGAACAATATGCAGTAATTCACTTTCCAAAATATTAGGCATTATCCAGCCAAATTCACAGCTTTTGTCTACGTCATGCTCTCAAACTGAATAAATAACCGATAAAAGCTATTCAGTGTTTGTAATTTAATAAGTATAATTTAATTGGATATAAACTTGTATTTCTCATTACCGTAGAAGTTACCATTGTACTGTAATTGAAAGGCAAATAACTTGGTTATCCTTACTAAAGAAATCCATCCATCTATACATTTTCTACCTTACGGGATCGTGGGGGGTTCTGGAGCTTATCCCAGCGGTATGCGGGGTACACCCTGGACGAGTCGCCACCTTATCGCAGGGCCAACACAGACATACATTTGAATATCAATATACACTGAATTGTACATGCTTGAAACAAATAATAAAAAAGGATCCATTTTTGTAAGCAATAATTTAATTTAAATAATAAACATCTTGAAGTGGATTTTTGTTCTTCGGTTGGAAAAACAAGTTCGTCTTTTTGTTTATTGCCATCACGGGGTCATGGCATTCTCTCTTGTTCGTCCATGTTGTTAGGCGGGATTTGCCCATCCAATTTGAAGCTGATATATTACCGGAATGGAATATTTGGCGTTGTAGTCATGTTTTTCCTCCTAATTTTTGTAACTTCACTTCTTCCTGGCAAGTTGCGAGTAGGGAGGTCTTCCATCGGCTTCCTGTATGTGTAAAGCCGGCGCCCCGATATGCGCCCACCGAAACAAAGACCGTGAATGACTAAAAAGAGGGCTCACTGCATTCAATTAGTTCTACTGGTCAATAACGGGCTCAGGAGCTAAGAGCTATGCGCAGAGTGAGATGTCTTTCTTACTGTGAAAGTGAGAGACAAACAAATGTGAGGCTCAACAATTCGGATTGGCCAACAGGTCTGTCACTCAAATACCGGTGACGACGGAGAAAAAAAACTCAGCCTCTTTCGCACTAATTAAAACCTCAATGTCGATTAATTGTGCAGCCCAACTTTTGTGTGTGTTGATAAATATTAATTGTATTCAATAACAAAATGAGATTATTTTTTATTAAAAATTAGCTGGTTATGACAACTGCTGTCCAGTTGTTATATCTTGTCTAATTGTCACATTTCTGAGTCTCATTTGCAGGTATGACATCCAGTTGCAATTACAGTCGCAAGGCCAAGACGTTAGATGGCAGTAGTGTATAGTTCATGCTGTTTTTTTTTTTGTTTCGCCCTAAAATTACTGTACGTATTTTAATTATGAAGCACTACATGTTTGATTGTAATGTGCATCTTAGTTGTAGTTTTCATTAACAAATGTAGAGGTGTTGAAAACACCATGTAAAATCGCTAATGCTAATCAGTAGCATGTCAATAGTAAAGCCAATGTATTTTGGCATCTAGCTATATTTTTTGAAAAGTTGGGCCTTACTGTAAGGAGAACTGCACTTTTTTTGGGAATTTTACCTATCATTCACAATTCTTGTGTAAAACAAGAACACATTTGTGTTTCGGGCTTCACGGTGGCAGAGGGGTTAGTGGGTCTGCCTCACAATACGAAGTTCCTGCAGTCCTGGGTTCAAATCCAGGCTCGGGATCTTTCTGTGTGGAGTTTGCATGTTTTCCCCGTTCACGGTGGCAGAGGGGTTAGTGCGTCTGCCTCACAATACGAAGGTCCTGCAGTCCTGGGTTCAAATCCAGGCTCGGGATCTTTCTGTGTGGAGTTTGCATGTTCTCCCCGTGAATGCGTGGGTTCCCTCCGGGTACTCCGGCTTCCTCCCACTTCCAAAGACATGCACCTGGGGATAGGTTGATTGGCAACACTAAATTGGCCCTAGTGTGTGAATGTTGTCTGTCTATCTGTGTTGGCCCTGCGATGAGGTGGCGACTTGTCCAGTGTGTACCCCGCCTTCCGCCCGATTGTAGCTGAGATAGGCGCCAGCGCCCCCCACAACCCCAAAAGGGAATAAGCGGTAGAAAATGGATGGATGGACATTTGTGTTTCTTTTTGTTATGCGTTTTTAATTGTAAATAAATGCAATCAAAAGTCTGCTTGAAATGGAACCTATGAGATTTGCTCTATTCTACCAACAAAGCCCTTAAAAAACCATCCTAACACCTCCATTAAGGTTTTATATACAAGCTGTAAATATATATGTAAGGTAGTAACGGGCACATTTATATTAACATTTAATATGTACGTATTTTGCTAATTTTAAGCATACGCTGCATATTAATTTCTAGAACGCATCACGTTTTCTTTTTCATTTGAATGCCAACTGATAGAATATTGTTATATACCCCTCGCAAAGAAAAGTAGGGGAGGAGTCAAGCGTCTTTTCGTGTCATTCTTGCTATTACCGGGTCTAAATCGGCTGTCTAAGTGTACCAAAATGTCAGATTACATCCTCAGCCTTCTACTATCCAGGTGAGAAATATGATTTATGATCTACAATAAACTTGCACAGGCTGGGAAGCGAGAAACCAGGTTACCACTCTTACATCAACATATGCACGGCGCCGCTATCAATAGTTTGTCTGCGTTAGCGCTTGTAATAACAATATCACTACTATTTGGTCAATATTCACATCACGAAATGTAAATTGAGTATTGTTGTCTTTTTTTGTGTGGTTTTTTTGGGGGGTTTTGTGGGTGGAATAGAGGACCTCCCACTGACTCCGCTCCAAACAGACTTTTATTTACGAGTTAGAATTCATTTTGAAAAATATACATCCGTCATCATGTCTTTCATAATGATTGTGAACCATAGGCAAAATTCCAAAAAAGTGCAGTTCCCCTTTAATATACGCTGCAGCATTTTTTGAATTATTTACTTTGTTGTCATTGAAAATTGCAACTTTATCTAGAGGTAGTTTGGCTGATTCTGCTCTCAGTGCTGCTGGAGTGATCGCCAAGTACCGAAGTGCGTCCGGGCTTGACGTCACACGCCACCCAGGTACTGAAACATCACGACGCAGATTCAAAGAATGCTATCTTTTATGGACATTAATACTCTCTATCTTTCATAACAATCACGGTTGCTATAGTCAAGAAATAGGGAACAAATTTGCGGCTAATATTGGTGACTGTTTTATCCTTTGTGATTATTTTATGATGTTCATTTTATCTTCTATGTCACACTGCTGCATGGGGAACATAATGAAGTCCTTAAAGCTACGGTAGGGTTTTTCGATATAGACAATAAACAATATTTATGACATAAATTTGGCTGATAACAGAGCTTTTAAATACTATCATTGTGTCATGATAATGCTTATTGATGACAGATTCCCACAAATTTAACAACAACAAGCCACGTACAAATTTGTGTGAATTATGCAAAATTATTTAAATTTGATCCCCATGAACCATATTAAATCTTTTTCCCCCCCAGGGTCGCCAGTAAGAATGATCAACACATTACTTAATCAATCCAGAGATTTAAAGGCCTACTGAAACCCACTACTACCCGCCACGCAGTCTGATCTTTTATATATCAATGATGAAATATTAACATTGCAACACATGCCAAAACAGCTTTTTTAGTTTACTAAATTACAATTTTAAATTTCCCGGGTGTTTTGTCTTGAAAACGTTGTGTAATGATGACTACGCAAGACGTCACGCGTTTTAGGAAGTATGAGCGCTACGCACACACACAGCTAAATGTCGTCTGCTTTAACGGCATAATTACACAGTATTTTGGACATCTGTGTTGCTGAATCTTTTGCAATTTGTTCAATTAATATTGGAGAACTCAAAGTAGCAAGATGGAGTTGGGAAGCTTTAGCCTTTAGCCACACAAACACACGGTGATTCCTTGTTTAAAATTCCCGGAAGTGAAAATTTACTATGGATCAGAGCGCGGTCAAGCGAACATGAATCCAGACCAAATGTCAACCAGCAGGTTTCGGTGAGAAAATTGTGGTAAAAAGTCGCCTCTTACCGGAGATCAGCTGAGATTGCGCCGTCCATGAAGCTGCCGTCGACTTCCCTGAGACATTGGCTCAACACACCCGTGGAGACACCCTTCCGACTATCAGGTACTCTTAAACTCACTAGAACACTAGCAACACAATAGAAAGATAAGGGGTTTCCCAAAATTATCCTAGTAAATGTCTCTAAAAACATCGGAATCCGTCCCAATGCATTTGTGTTTTTTTTTTTAAGTCATATTTTTTTTTTTTTGTAGTCCGTCGCTATCAATATCCTCAAACACAAATCTTTCATCCTCGCTCAAATTAATGGGGAAATTGTCGTTTTCTCGGTCCGAATAGCACTTTTTGTTGGAGTCTCCCATTATAAACAATGTGATTGTGTGAGGAGCCCCCACACCTGTGACATCATCGTCTGCGACTTCCGCTACAGGTAAGGCTTTTCTCTTAACACCGGCAGTTGTGAACTTTATCGTGGATGTTCTCTAATAAACCCTTTCAGCAAAAATATGGCTATATCGCGAAATGATCAAGTATGACACATAGAATGGACCTGCTATCCCCGTTTGAATAAGAACATCTCATTTCAGTAGGCCTTTAAAGACGTATATGAGCTAACTGGGCAGTGGCCTTTTTACCTATTTTTTTTATGCCTCCACAACCTGGAGAAAGGGTGGTCCCCACAAGTGATGATCAAAAAATTGGTCCCCATTCCAAATAATAACTTGTGTGTGTGTGTGTGTGTGTGTGTGTGTGTGTGTGTGTGTGTGTGTGCGCGTGTGTGTGTGTGGTCCAGCTGCATACAGGAGGCCCTCTTGCTGAGCCCCAAGGCCAAGCTATATTTAGGTGGCTGTGTTTTTTTCCGACTTTCTTGCCCTCAGCGTGGTTGGAAGCCTGCTGATTGGGAGAGGCTGGCCGCAGGAATATGTTGCCGGGCTGTCTGACCGCCGACTTTCCCGATAACCATATGTGGGAGAACGCATGAAGACGGTGGCGATGGTTAGCGCACTGGCTTATCATTAGTACACGGGGCATATTGGCATCTGAAAATAAATGCAGGACAGACAAATTTGTGGGGTTAGGGAAGCGTTGGTTTGGGTAACGTGGTGGCCTGGTCGTGGGATTTACAATGATGAAGCGGCGATGGTAAACATATTGTAAACAAGGCGTAAATCAGGTCACAGGGATGCTTTAATGGGAAACACATGCTTTCCCACCAGCAGCAGACTAACCCCGGATTTCCACTGGATGTGAAACTGCTACCAAACAGCGCCGCCACGGAACATATCAGCCGTGTGCCAATCCCCACCGCCGTTCTGATGTGCATTGTTGCGGCTTCGCCCCTCAGTGTAAAAGTGTGGACTTTGCGGACATGATAAAAGGAGTTGTAGTAAAGCAAACCACACCTATTTGTTTTATCTTTCTAGAGGAGCAGAGGCTGGTAAACTTGGTCGTGCCATTGGAGATACATAATATCAAAACCTACAAGCTACTCAGTGGCCTAGTGGTTAGGGTGTCCACCCTGAGATCGGTAGGTTGGGAGTTCAAACCCCGGCCGAGTCATACCAAAGACTATAAAAAAATGGGACCCATTGCCTCCCTGCTTGGCACTCAGCATCAAGGGTTGGAATTGGGGGTCAAATCACCATAAATTGGGGGTCAAATCACCATAAATAATTCCCGGGTGCGGCAGGGGGTGATCAAGGGGATGGGTCAAATGCAGAGGACAATTTTCACCACACCGAGTGTGTGTGTGACAATCATTGGTATTTTAACTTAACTTAACTTTAATCAGCTGCTGAACATACCATGAATTGATTAACGTGGACCCCAACTTCAACAAGTTGAAAAACGTATTCGGGTGTTACCATTTAGTGGTACAGAATATGTACTGAACTGTGCAATCTACTGCTAAAAGTATCAATCAATCAATCAAAAAACATCAACATTGCGGAATGTCTTTAGCTTTGTCGTCGATCAGTGTGGCAGCTCTAACTTGACCTGACCCGTGGAAAAGACAACAGTTTTGCCTTGCAAAAATGACAACGCACACACACAATTCCCGCTAAACACTCCCCTGTTTACCCAGCCCTGTATCAGCTGGTGTTTGACACAGGCCCGCCCCCAAATAAAAGATAAATGGGTTATACTTGTAAAGTGCTATTTCTACACTGATGGCGGGAGCTGTCATGCACGACCATCAGGAGCAAGGGTGAAGTGTCTTGCTCAAGGACACAACGGACATGACGAAGTTGGTGGAAGGTGGGGATTGAACCAGGAACCCTCAGGCTGCTTGCACGGCCACTCTCCCAAACCCTGCCACGCCGTCCCTGTAGCTGTCTTAAGATATGCCTGTAATATGACTCTTTGATTTTGGACCTCCAAAATTACATCTTAAAACATTTGACATGTTGACTTTAGGTGTGTCCTCACCCATTAGGATGTTTTAAAGTGCAAAATACGATTCGCCTTGAACATGTTGAATTTTATTTTGAAAGTAAACCGAGAAATTTATTTTGTGTTTTTGCTTGACTTCCTGTGCCACACTAGTAGATTTTAGCTAAATTGCTCTGACATGTTGTGGTAACCGGAAAAAATAGAAGCTCTGCGTATGTTTAGCGCAGAGATGCGGCACTGGTGCCATGCGCATGGCCTCCGCGGGCGGTGGAAACCGACACATTGACTATAATGGAAATAGAAAGAATCCATGGCTGTGGCGGCACCATTCCGCAGCCGTTTTGCATTCCAGTGGAAATTCGGGGTAACAATATACTCTTGAATAAGTATTGTAGACTAGACTTCCTTTTTATTGTCATTCAAATTTGAACTTTACAGTACAGATAAGAACGAAATTTCGTTGCATTAGCTCATGGTAGTGCAGGATAAAAAGCAATAAGGTGCAGACATAAATAGATTACTGTACAGATAAATATATTGCTCTTTTTCATATGCATCCATGTTTATAGATGTATATTATATTGTCTTTATATTCCAGTGAGGGGATAATTATGATGCATTCAAGAGTCCTACGGCCTGAGAGAAGAAGCTGTTACAGAACCTGGTGGTTCTGCTTCGGAGGCTGCGGAACCTCTTTCTAGAGTCCAGTAGTGAAAACAGTCCTTGGTGGGGGTTGGAAGAGTCTCTGCAGATTTTCTGAGCCCTGGTCAGGCAGCGGGTAGCAATGGACTCTTGAATAAGTATCGTAGCAATAATACATTAGAGTTGGATTCATGGAAACAAATTTGTACTACTTTTAGTACACTACCTAAAGGGTGTAGTTAAAGGCGCTACTCACATTAGGCCGAGGGGTTCTTAATATCTTTGACCTCGGGGCCCATTATGGCATTAAAACAGTATCAAAATCCGCATTAATAAAAAACACTTTCTGCGGAAACATTGTCTCTCGTCCTTTCTAGTTTTCTCTGTGATCGCACACAGCAAATGTTTGCTCGTGCGTGGACTCTGTTTACACTGCCGATGTGTCTTTCATTTTCTCTACACGCACAAAGTTGAACCCTTATAGCAAGCAGTTAAGGGCGAGCGTTGAATACAAGCCGTAGCAACACCCCTCCTTTCTGATTTGTTACTTTAAACATCTAATGTTTCCTGTTGTGTGTCCCTTCTCAAGAAGATGAGTGTCTTTGGACCAAATAAGCCAATATTATTGTATTTTGTCATCTCATACACATGTTTTTGGTACTACAACCTATTAAACGATGACATCACCGTTTATTACGATGTCATGTAATCATCACTATTTATTATGATGTCATGTAAACTTCTCAAAAATCTTTAACAACAACCTCTAACAACTTCCATCCATCTATTTTTTACCGCTTATTTCCTTTGGGGTCGTGGGGGGCGCTGGTTCCTATCTCAGCTACAATCGGGCGGAAGGCGGTGTACACCCTGGACAAGTCGCCATCTCATCGCAGCCTCTAACAACTTGATGTTATTAAAACAGGATATAAGCTTCCCAGGTAATTGCAGCGTAGTATTATTTTGACCTACTTTATGTGATAAAATGTGTCATTATGTCGCCATCATATAATTAGCATATTCAGCGATGATGCATATATTTAAACACATCTTAAAAAAATGTTGTAAATTATTTTAAAAACAAATTTGTCCTATTAGTAACTATTATCGACATATATTTTTTGCTCAATTTTCAATTTGGCGTATAACTATATGGTATAGCTCTGTTGGAAGAGCGGCATTGCCAGCAACTTCTGGGTTCCAGGTTCGATCCCCGCTTCTGCCATCCTAGTCAATGCCGTTGTGTCCTTGGGCAAGACACTTTACCCACCTGCTCCCAGTGTCACCCACACTGGTTTAAATGTAACTTAGATATTGGCTTTCACTATGTAAAGCGCTTTGAGTCACTAGAGAAAAGTGCTATATAAATATACTTCACTTCACTACTACAATGAAACACAGGCTGCACTTTGTACACCCCAGGTTTTTTTTTATTTTATCCTCCCTGAATGTTGGAATTTAGTTTGCCAAATGTGGACACTCTTTTAAATTAGAGATGAAAAAAACAACTTTGTTGATAGTTTCCGTAAGAGACACACAGAGGGAAGTACATTACATTAATATACACATGAAGTGCACATAAACTACATGCAGAACCATGTTAAATGAAGAATACAGTTTCTTATAACTTATAAACACCCGAACGCCTCCCTAGGGATGTGTTTAGGGCACGTCCAGCTGGTAGGAGGCCACGGGGAAGACCCAGGACACGTTGGGAAGACTATGTCTCCCGGCTGGCCTGGGAACGCCTCGGGATCCCCCGGGAAGAGCTAGACGAAGTGGCTGGGGAGAGGGAAGTCTGGGCTTCCCTGCTTAGGCTGCTGCCCCCGCGACCCGACCTCGGATAAGCGGAAGATGATGGATGGATGGATGGATAAACTGAAAAAAGCAATACAATTATACAGCCAGCTTAATGCTAACTAACATAGAATCGGCCACCTCATTGACAGGCTAACAAATAATTTTTAATGGAACAAAATGGACATAAAACACAGTGTATTTCTTGCAGCCGGCATATATTCACTAAACACTGTAAAAACAAATGCTGACCACCAACATTGTACTACTCAACGAGGCTCCTGCAACACACGCCACTGTGTGTGCGTGTGTTGACCAAATATGGAAGCCTGTTGCCTAAACCTCAAACTCTTCATTTTAAAACAAATAACATAGTAAATGTTTTGTGGAATACGATTTTGGCCCTGGTGTGTGTGTGTGTGTGTGAATGTTGTCTGTCTACCTGTGTTGGCCCCGTGATGAGTTGGCGACTTGTCCAGGGCGTACCCCGCCCTCCGTCCGTATGCAGCTGAGATAGGCTCCAACGACCCCAAAAGGGACAAGCGGTAGAAAATGGATGGATGGATGGATTGCAAGAGACGAAAGCACATATATCACCTACAAGGTGAAGTGTCCGTGCATTGCAAAATATTTAAAGTAAATGTATATATTCCAATACCCAGTTTATAATAGTTTTTAACCTGTGGCGACTACCACAAAGTAATAAATATATGGGACATATATGGGCAAACTGCTTGACAAATTGATCAAGATAGTGTGTGGTTTTCCTTCTGCACTGTACCTCATAAAGAATCCTATAATGGCTTATTTTGTCTAAACTTTGGACTCTCTTCTTCAAAAGAGACAGTTTGACTGTAAAAGTTCCTTCAGATTGGTTCTGACCGTGACACAGTTGGTGTTTAAAGTGACCAATCAGAAAGGAGGGAAGGTAGGCTTTGTAAGTGCCAAAAGGAGAGAAACAGTGAAACACATTGCAAGCGCGGAATCGAATTTTGCCTGGGATATTATTGTGACTCGGGGGCCACATTTAGAGAAAAAAATGTGTCTGGGGGCCAGTATATCTACTTTTATGAATACTGATACAAAATAATGTCTGATTGAATGCTAAAAACGTTATGACAGACCGCCTTAAAAAACAATGACATTTTACATTTTTTTATAAAGGATAAAACGCTGAATATTGACAAAATATGAACTTCACACCCCCTTTTGATCGACACATTTAACAATCAAGTGAAAATACTTAGATGACCATAGTAACTGGTATATCATCCATAAGCGCAGATTCCAACCATTGAAAAACGTTGTATAGTTCAAGACTTACAGTCGGTAAAAAACATCACTGCACATCATAATGGCAGCTACACTTTCCATCTTAAAGATTTAAAAAAAAGATTTGGGAATGTCTGGTGGGCCAGATTGAAAAGCTCAACGGGCCGCATGCGCATACTTAGCAAATCTCCCGGATATTCCGGGAGACTCCCGAAATTCAGCGCCTCTCCCGAAAACCTCCCGGGACAAATTTTCTCCTGAAAATCTCCCGAAATTCAGCCGGATCTGGAGGCCACGCCCCCTCCAGCTGCATGCGGACCTGAGTATATATATATATATATATATATATATATATATATATAAAGTTTTTGGGTCTCCCCATGTCTAGCATTAAAAGATTACAGTTGGTACAAAATGCGGCTGCTAGACTTTTGACAAGAACAAGAAAGTTTGATCACATTACGCCTGTACTGGCTCACCTGCACTGGCTTCCTGTGCACTTAAGATGTGACTTTAAGGTTTTACTACTTACGTATAAAATACTACACGGTCTAGCTCCATCCTATCTTGCCGATTGTATTGTACCATATGTCCCGGCAAGAAATCTGCGTTCAATGGACTCCGGCTTGTTAGTGATTCCCAAAGCCCAAAAAAAGTCTGCGGGCTATAGAGCTTTTTCATTTCAGGCTCCAGTACTCTGGAATGCCCTCCCGGTAAAAGTTCGAGATGCCACCTCAGTAGAAGCATTTAAGTCTCACCTTAAAACTCATTTGTATACTCTAGCCTTTAAATAGACTCCCTTTTTAGACCAGTTGATCTGCCGTTTCTTTTCTTTTTCTTCTATGTCCCACTCTCCCTTGTGGAGGGGGTCCGGTCCGATCCGGTGGCCATGTACTGCTTGCCTGTGTATCGGCTGGGGACATCTCTGCGCTGCTGATCCGCCTCCGCTTTGGATGGTTTCCTGCTGGCTCCGCTGTGAACGGGACTCTCGCTGCTGTGTTGGATCCATTATGGATTGAACTTTCACAGTATCATGTTAGACCCGCTCGACATCCATTGCTTTCCTCCTCTCCAAGGCTTCTCATAGTCATCATGGTCAACGTCCCACTGGGGTGAGTTTTTCCTTGCCCTTATGTGGGCCTACCGAGGATGTCGTAGTGGTTTGTGCAGCCCTTTGAGACACTAGTGATTTAGGGCTATATAAGTAAACATTGATTGATTGATTGATATATATATATATATATATATATATATATATATATATATATATATATATATATATATATATAGCTAGAATTCACTGAAAGTCAAGTTAAATACTTGTCAAAGTCAAGTATTTCCTGTATATATATATATGTATATATATATGTATATATATATATATGTATATATATATATATATATATATATATATATATATATATATATATATGAAATACCTGACTTGGTGAATCTAGCTGTACATATACTCCTCCCCTCTTAACCACGCCCCCCACCTCCCGAAATCTGAGGTCTCAAGATTGGCAAGTATGCGCATGTGGCCTCCTGGCCTTAATTTGCCCTGGTCTGGTTTACGTCATACTCCAACTTCTAAGTTGCCCGTTGCCCACTCAAATATTAACCCTAAACTAATAATCTTACTTTTGATTTTATTCGTATTAGATTATAATATCTAAACTATTTAGAGGTCTACATGTGTAAACCTTGCCAAATAATATGAAAGCATTAACACATAAACCAGCCCATACAACAACATGCCCCTAAAAAGGGTCATGACAAAAAACAATAACTAAACATGCTGCAAAAGAAAGAACTCATTAAAAACGGATGAGTGATTTATGATTAACACAATTATTAATCATCAATTTATCTGTGACTTTTGCTCCATATATTCTTCTGATTGTTTGAGCTTGTCATGTGTCACTCATGTGTTACCATGAATTGATTAACATGGACCCCGACTTAAACAAGTTGAAAAATTTATTCGGGTGTTACCATTTAGTGGTCAATTGTACAGAATATGTACTGTACTGTGCAATCTACTAATAAAAGTTTCAATTAATCAATCAAAACTCAGTCAACTGGCTGATGCATTACTGCCACAAGTGGTGGAAAAGTGTATTACAACTGAGAAACAGTCCACACGGACTACAGCTGAGAAATAGATATTTTTGGCGCTCCAAAAATAGTTAAGCAACAATGCATTACCTCATTCGTACCGTGCTGGACTAAACTTTGCTCGACACTTCAAGTTGCAGTTTTTTCCTTGAAACGAGTTGGACGTGAAATACAATGCTCTGTGCTTGGAACAAGACTGTACTCGCTTGTTTATACCAAAAGTATCATCCGGCCATGCCAAAAGTAGACTCACGTCATCCTGTCTCTTCACCTTAGTCAGAAAAGGCAAGTGGCCCTGAAATTGCAAACCCGGTGGGAATTGATCCTTACTGGTGACAGCTGGGAGAAAGAGGGGATAAAGATAGACGGAGGATGAGATAAATAGGGGGTGGTGCTGGTGGGGGCAATGGGGGGTGTCATATTGTTACGTGACCCTTTTCCATCCAACACAAGACTGGACTTAAAGGCCTACTGAAAGCCACTACTACCGACCAAGCAGTCTGATAGTTTATATATCAATGATGAAATATTAACATTGCAACACATGCCAATACAGCCGGATTAGTTTACTAAATTGACATTTTAAATTTTCCACAAAGTTTCTTGTTGAAAACGTTGCGGAATGATGACGCTTATGTTGACGCGTGCTTGTGACGTTATTGGTTGGAGCGGACATTTTATACCACCACCACTCACAGCTAAAAGTCGTCCGATTTAATCGCATAATTACACAGTATTTTGGACATCTGCGTTGCTGAATCTTTTGAAATTTTTTCAATTAATAATGGAGACTATAAAGAAGGATGCTGTTGGTGGAAAGCGGTGGATTGCAGCTGCCTTTAGCAACCAAAACACAGCCGGTGTTTTTGTTTGTTGTGAAGCTTTAATATGGAACAGAGCGGTCAAACGAACATGTTTCTCTACCAGATGTCGACCGGCAGGTTTCGGTGAGAAAATTGTGGTAATAAGTCCGCTCTTACCGGAGACATGAGCGGAGCTTGCGTCCTCCTGCAGCTTTCAAAGAGGCAGTTGCGACTTTCTTGGCTCCTCCATGGCTTCCAACAGAGACACTGGCGGTCACCACACCCTTCCGACTTTCAAGTATGACTTTATAATCTCACTAAAACACTAGTAGCACAATAAGCAGATAAGAAAATTTTACAGAATTATCCTAGTAAATGTGTTTAATAACATCTGAATCGCTCCAACTCCCGTCGCCTTTTTTTTCCTTTTCTAGTCCTTCACTCTATCTTTCCTCATCCACAAATCTTTCATCCTCGCTCAAATTAATGTGGAAATCGTCGCTTTCTCGGTCCGAATCGCTCTTGCTGCTGGTGGCTATGATTATAAACAATGTGACGTCACGCGCACATCGTCTGCTACTTCCAGTACATTCAAGGCTTTTTTATTAGCGACCAAAGTTGCGAACTTTATCGTCGATGTTCTCTACTAAATCCTTTCAGCAAAAATATGGCAGTATCACGAAATGATCAAGTATGGCATATAAAATGGACCTGCTATCCCTGTTTAAATAAGAAAATCTCATTTCAGTAGGCCTTTAAACTAACTATAATGTAACGCAACTAGCAAATAATAAAAAAAAAAGACAAAAAAGCGTTTCTTAGTTCACTGGGATTTTGTGTTTTCACGTCCGCAAAGGATCCATGGACGTGCTGCAGCTGACCTAGTTTCAGTGCTGCTACCAGCTTTAGGACATATTGCGCAACCTCCCCCGTTGTTATTGTCTCGTCTGAAGCGCTCTCGGCCAATTGTTGTCAAACGCCACTGCTGATTTACAACGTTTGGGACGTGAGCACACCTACTGTACTCTCACTATTTTGAAGCGTGCTAAATGGGGCAGAGTCACCAACTGCTTGTCAACGTGTGCACAAGCGTGTGTACAAACACATCCTGTACGTGCACATCTGCAAGTTTAAATGAATACAAAATGTCCCCGTCTTTAACTGTCACACCTCATACGTCCTGGCATGCTTTGGATTCAATCATGTGACTCAATATCTTTCCCTTTCATTGATTGAAACTTTTATTAGTAGATTGCACAGTACAGTACATATTCCGTACAATTGAACACTAAATGGTAACACCCGAGTAAGTTTTTCAACTTGTTTAAGTCGGGGTCCATGTTATTCAATTCATGTGCTGTCGTGGCTGATTGTTACTTTATTTACTTTCATACCTTATCTTTCCGCACTCATTACATCATCATTAATGTATTAAAGTGAAGCCATAAACTCACATGGAATCGGTGTTGATAAACAAAACAGAGCGGGGGTTAGGATCCTCTAACATGTTCTGAGCGCGATCAAATATTTATATTTAGGAGATGAGTCAATGTTGGAAGGGGAGGGTTGCAAGATGTTCCTGTTAATAAATGTGACTTGCTTAGCTGGAGTCTTTATTTTATGGACTCTTATCAGTGCAATATAATGTTTTAGAAGAAAACTAGTGTGGCAACAAGAAGGACGGTTATTGTAAACATGATTCTTCTTATTATTGTTCACTGGGGGGAGATAAAGAAATGATCGACAAAAAAATCTCAATAAGTTGAAAAAATATATTTCAAGAACATACAATAGATTTTTTACTAGACTGGGCTTCACGGTGGAAGAGGGGTTAGTGCGTCTGCCTCACAATACGAAGGTCCTGCAGTCCTGGGTTCAAATCCAGGCTCGGGATCTTTCTGTGTGGGGTTTGCATGTTCTCCCCGTGAATGCGAAAATGGATTGATGGATGGGTTTTGCCGTCAAAACCATCCTGTACAGAATGCAGATAGAGCCTTCCTGACTTTTTAAACAAAAATGAAAAAAACAACCCAATAAATAGTTTCGTAATAATCAAAACTAAAGAAGAAACTAGCCACGTCGTTCGTACCCTGATACCATACGAGGTATTGATAGTATCGACATCTGGTTCAATCACCCCTATTTGGCCTTGAAACTTTAGGTTGGCTTTTTGTGTTGTCTTGCTCCATGTGTGTGTGTGTGTGTGTGTGTGTGTGTGTGTGCGTGATTAAAGTAATTCATTTTCCTCTAGTTGGGGCTTCACGGTGGCAGAGGGGTTAGTGCGTCTGCCTCACAATACGAAGTTCCTGCAGTCCTGGGTTCAACCCTGGGCTCGGGATCTTTCTGTGTGGAGTTTGCATGTTCTCCCCGTGAATGCGTGGGTTCCCTCCGGGTACTCCGGCTTCCTCCCACTTCCAAAGACATGCACCTGGGGATAGGTTGATTGGCAACACTAAATTGGCCCTAGTGTGTGAATGTTGTCTGTCTATCTGTGTTGGCCCTGCGATGAGGTGGCGACTTGTCCAGGGTGTACCCCGCCTTCCGCCCGATTGTAACCGAGATAGGCGCCAGCGCCCCCCGCGACCCCGGAAGGGAATAAGCGGTAGAAAATGGATGGATGGATGGATGTCCGATAACATCGTACTGCCGATATTATCGGCCGATAAATGTTTTAAAATGTGATATCGGAAATTATCGGTATCTGTTTCAAAAAGTAAAATTTATGACTTTTTAAAATGCCGCCTTACGGAGTGGCACACGGACGTAGGGAGAAGTACAGAGCGTCTATAAACCTTAAAGGCACTGCCTTTGCGTGCCGGCCTAATCACATAATATCTACGGCTTTTCACACACACAAGTGAATGCAAGCATACACAGCCATACGGGTCACACTGAGGGTGGCCGTAGAAACAACTTTAACACTGTGACAAATATGCGCCACAGTGTGAACCCACCCCAAACAAGAATGACGAACACATTTCGGGAGAACATCCGCTCCGTAACACAATATAAACACAATAGAACAAATACCCAGAACCCTTTGCAGCACTAACTCTTCCGGGGGTACAATATACATCCCCACTACTCCCCCCTGCCCACACACACACACACCTTAACCCCGCCCACCTCCATCCATCCATCCATCCATTTTCTACCGCTTATTCCCTTCGGGGTCGCAGGGGGGGTGCTGGAACTTATCTCAGCTACAATCGGGGGGAAGGGGCGTACACCCTGGACAAGTTGCCATCTCATCACAGGGCCAACACAGATAGACAGACAACATTCACCCTCACATTCACACACTAGGGCCAATTTCCTCAACCTCCTCAATTCTAAGCTGCTGTTCTGAGGCATGTACAAAAAAAAATGCACATTGTGACTTCAGTAATAAATATGGCAGTGCCATGTTGGCATTTTTTCCATAACCTGAGTTGATTTATTTTGGAAAACCTTGTTACATTGTTTAATGCATCCAGCGGGGAATCACAACAAAAATATGCATAATAATGTGTTCATTCCAAAACTGTAAGTGTCGGTATCGGTTGATATCGGAATCGGTAATTAAGAGTTGGAGAATATCGGATATCGGCAAAAAAGCCTTGACAGATATCTCTAGTTTTTACTTGACTTTACAAAAAGAAACTAATGCTTCTGACAAAACTTAAGTAATTTTATTAAGTCTTAAAGAGAATATATAATGCCTAAACTTCATTTAATGCACAGTTTATGAAATATAAAATATTGGCCCTCTCTTTCAGTTCACTTGACTGCTAGGCAACTAGCGTGCAGCCAAAGCTTGCCTTCTTAACCTAAACACAGCTTTATTATTATTATTTTTTTTGCAAAGTCAGACAATTCGACCAACACTTTTGGACTTACGCACATACGGAAATGATGCATTTTAATTGAAGTGGTGGAAGAACAAGTTGTTTCATTCTAGGCTGAGGATGGAACGTTGTTTATTTCAAATAGAGAGCAGGAAATAGCTCATGAAAATGTTCCAAGGTTTTAGCCAGAATATTGGTTGTGCAGTTAAGCATTATTCAGCCACATAATCAATGAAAGGTATATATATAAGCATAAGATGTAAATACTAAAGCAGTCTGTTTTAAACAAAGGCGTAAACAAGAAGCGCAAATAGCATGCAGACATATCAAATATGTAGGAAAAAATGCATTGAAGTAGGGCTGGGCGATATATCGATGTATACCAGGGGTAGGGAACCTATGGCTCTTGAGCCAGATGTGGCTCTTTTGATGACTGCATCTGGCTCTTAGATTAATCTTATTTTACGTTGCTTAACATGATAAGTAATTAATAATTCCGCTGGTAATCACAGTGTTCAAAATAACATTCAAAATATAAAACATTCTCATGCATTTTAATCCATCCATCCGTTTTTACCGCACCTGTTCAAGAAGTCGCATTAATGGTCAAGAGTATTTTATTTCTTATTGGTTAACGTCAGAATAACAATATTATTAAAAAGAATAAGAGATGCACGCATTTAGTTGTTAGGAGGCATAGAATTCTCTTGTGGGACGACACTGTACAAGGGTACAGGTCCACAGGTTTCTCCTCATTGAGTTAAATTGAATCCAGTCTCTGTTGAATTCCTTGCCGCTTGTCTGTTTAATACATGTCATCCGTGTTTGAACCTGACAGTTGTATTCAGTGTTAAAAAATATTATATGGCTCTCACGGAAATACATTTTAAAATATTTGGCTTTCATGGCTCTTTCAGCCAAAAAGGTTCCCGACCCCTGATGTATACGATATATCGCGGGTTTGTCTCTGTGCGATACAGAAAATGACTATATCATAATATTCGAATATACGTTCTCACACAGATGCTTTTAGCTGTGGGCATTACACTACAGGCTCTTCTCACTCTTTCCTGTCTCTCCTTCTCACAGACAAGCAGGCGCACAAATGTACACACGTCACATACTGTCACGTCATACGTCACATACGTATACGCCCTCGCCCAGTAGAGAGGTAGCAGACTGGGTAATAGAGATGCGCGGATAGGCATTTATTTCATCCGCAACCGCATCACAAAAGTCGCCATCCACCCGAACCAACTTTTTATCAAAACCACAACCAACAAGTTGAAAAACTTATTCGGGTGTTACCATTTAGTGGTCAATTGTACGGAATATGTACTGTACTGTGCAATCTACAAATAAAAGTATCAATCAATCAATCAAACCCGCCACCTGCCCGTTGTTATATATCTAATATAGACGATGCAAGGCATTAGTGAGGTTAGAAAGTGTATCTCCCTCCAAATAGCACAGACACAATGGCTTTCTTGAAATTATTTATTTGAATGCTTCCTTTCCCTTCAAATTCACCGTGAAAACTGTAATAAATAAAACACGTTACAAACCTAAAAATAATAACATGCACAGCATGTGGATCAAACATTTTACCAAGTAAATTACCAACAAATGACAAACAAATACCTCTTTGGCCTGCATGCTTCTTTTAGGAAAAAAATTGTGATCTTCTGGCTCTTATAGCCCAAACGCTTAAAGTCCTTGTGACACTTTTTAGTCTTAGTTACAATCAGTCGCTCTCTTTCTCCCTTCTCATTGCATCCAAAAAAAATGTGTACTCATACCCGGAAGTACCGTAGCTTCCTTACAGACCAAACGAGACACTTCAAAATAAAAGTATGCCCACATACTGTTTCAAAGAGTGCTGCTCGTTTTTCGTATGAGGGTAACAACTTTTAACCATTTGTAAATGGTTGATTTCTATAGGCTAGTAAGGTAAAGTGTTGTACCTGATAAGATTCGGCTACCTTGCTTCTGCAGCCTTCATCAGAGGTGTCACGTGATGTTAGCGTGACGTCGTCTGTGACGTGTTGTCAGGTACAACACTTTACCTACTAGCCTATATAAATCAACCATTTATAAATATACGTCAGTAGGCTAAATGAAACTCTTCAACATAACATTTAACTATGTATATATATTTCTAAATTGGTTCAACCGCCACCCGCCCAAATTTATTTAAAATCTAATTTTTCGTCATGTCACCTGCCCGACCCGCGGTTTATCCTCGGACTCCGCGGATGAGACCGCAAACCGCTCATCTCTACTGGGTAACGTTAGCTGTGATGCTAACGTAGCCGTAAGAGTTTTAATATGAGAGAAAGAAGGTACAAATCTGGTAACAAATGAAGGAAGACTTAATTCCCAATAAAAACACCAGGGGGTCCATCGTCTGGCGGTGGTTTGGCTTCACGTGGGAATATGTCGAACACACAACCATAATTTTTCAAGTGTGGGGCAAAAGCGTTGCTATAAAAAGTAGCATTACTGCTAATATGTAGCATCATTTGAAAAGTCACTCGCTAGAGAGTGAAGAGAATTTCATAACGTCCGTATTAACCTACCACATAGTGAAGGACGAATACTATTTGATTTCCTATTATGCGGCTCATTTTTATTTGACACTTAAAATGTCTCTGACAATCTTGCACTTTCTGTTTTGGAAGTGACATGAATGTTTGTGCTACTGCTTAATGACTTTAATAAATACAGTTTTGGTCAATTGACTTAGTTGTGATTTCGCCCTCTGCATGAAAGTTTAAAAGTAGCATATATGAATGCAGTATGAAGAAGAATGTTTTAATGTAGACACATAGAATCATCATACTGCTGTGATTATATGCAAAGTGTTCATTCAAGGCCAAAATATCGTAATATGTATTATATATCGCGATATGGCCTAAAAATATCGATATATTAAAAAAAGGCCATATCGCCCAGCCCTACATTCAAGTACTCTCTCTCTCTTTGTGTGTGACAAGGGCACTCTTTAAAAAGTCTGTTTCAGAAGCTCCGTGTCAAATCTAAACTGGCAACATTAGCAGAAGATAAAATAAAAACATTAAATTGCATTTTGTTTTTTAGTGAGTGAAAACTAGATGTTATTTAAAAAAAATTTAGCGAAAAAATACATGTAATAGGGCAGCACGGTGTAAGAGGGGTTAGTGCGTCTGCCTCACAATACAAGGTCCTAAGTAGTCCTGGGTTCAACCCTGGGCTCGCGATCTTTCTGTGTGGAGTGTGCATGTCCTCCCCGTGACTGCGTGGGTTCCCTCCGGGTACTCCGGCTTCCTCCCACCTCCAAAGACATGCAGCTGGGGATAGGTTGATTGGCAACACTAAATTGGCCCTAGTGAGTGAATGTGAGTGTGAATGTTGTCTGTCTATTTGTGTTGGCCCTGTGATGAGGTGGCGACTTGTCCAGGGTGTACACCGCCTTCCGCCCGATTGTAGCTGAGATAAGCGCCAGCGCCCCTCGCAACCCCAAAAAGGAATAAGCGGTATAAAATGGATGGATGGATACATGAAAGTTTAAAAGTAGCATATATGAATGCAGTATGAAGTAGAATGTTTTAATGTAGACACACAGAATCATCATACTGCTGTGATTATATGCAAAGTGTTCATTCAAGGCCAAAATATCGTAATATGTATTATATATCGCGATATGGCCTAAAAATATCGATATATTAAAAAAAGGCCATATCGCCCAGCCCTACATTCAAGTACTCTCTCTCTCTTTGTGTGTGACAAGGGCACTCTTTAAAAAGTCTGTTTCAGAAGCTCCGTGTCAAATCTAAACTGGCAACATTAGCAGAACATAAAATAAAAACATTAAATTGCATTTTGTTTTTTAGTGAGTGAAAACTGTGGATGTTATTTTAAATTTTTTGGGCGAAAAATACATGTAATAGGGCAGCACGGTGGAAGAGGGGTTAGTGCGTCTGCCTCACAATACAAGGTCCTAAGTAGTCCTGGGTTCAACCCTGGGCTCGGGATCTTTCTGTGTGGAGTTTGCATGTCCTCCCCGTGACTGCGTGGGTTCCCTCCGGGTACTCCGGCTTCCTCCCACCTCCAAAGACATGCACCTGGGGATAGGTTGATTGGCAACACTAAATTGGCCCTAGTGTGTGAATGTGAGTGTGAATGTTGTCTGTCTATCTGTGTTGGCCCTGTGATGAGGTGGCGACTTGTCCAGGGTGTACACCGCCTTCCGCCCGATTGTAGCTGAGATAAGCGCCAGCGCCCCTCGCAACCCCAAAAAGGGAATAAGCGGTAGGAAATGGATGGATGGATACATGAAAGTTTAAAAGTAGCATATATGAATGCAGTATGAAGTAGAATGTTTTAATGTAGACACATAGAATCATCATACTGCTGTGTTTATATGCAAAGTGTTCATTCAAGGCCAAAATATCGTAATATGTATTATATATCGCGATATGGCCTAAAAATATCGATATATTAAAAAAAGGCCATATCGCCCAGCCATACATTCAAGTACTCTCTCTCTCTTTGTGTGTGACAAGGGCACTCTTTAAAAAGTCTGTTTCAGAAGCTCCGTGTCAAATCTAAACTGGCAACATTAGCAGAACATAAAATAAAAACATTAAATTGCATTTTGTTTTTTAGTGAGTGAAAACTGTGGATGTTATTTTAAATTTTTTGGGCGAAAAATACATGTAATAGGGCAGCACGGTGGAAGAGGGGTTAGTGCGTCTGCCTCGGTAGTAGTCCTGGGTTCAACCCTGGGCTCGGGATCTTTCTGTGTGGAGTTTGCATGTCCTCCCCGTGACTGCGTGGGTTCCCTCCGGGTACTCCGGCTTCCTCCCACCTTCAAAGACATGTTGATTGGCAACACTAAATTGGCCCTAGTGAGTGAATGTAAGTGTGAATGTTGTCTGTCTATCTGTGTTGGCCCTGCGATGAGGTGGCGACTTGTCCAGGGTGTACGCCGCCTTCCGCCCGATTGCAGCTGAGATAGGCACCAGCGCCACCCGCTACCCCAAAGGGAATAAGCGGTATAAAATGGATGGATACACGTAATAAATACAGCAGCCAAATGACAAAGTAAAGATGTGCTCTGTGTATCTTTTAAATCTTGAGGAGCTGTTCCTATCAAAGAGCTGTTTAAAAGACTGGCTCGTTATCATTTTTACATAGCTCAAATAATAAAGACCACTTGTAGCAGTTAAGAAGTGAGATTCCGTATATCTTGGAACGATTCAAATTTACATATCCCCACCAACATTTATTCTATTGGTGGAAATCATTTTGAAATATTATTGTCATTTAATTTGGTTTGTGTTTGTACAGATTAGGGGTCGACAACCCGCGGCTCCGGAGCCGCATGCGGCTCTTTGACTACTCTGATTTCCAAGTTTCAGTGTCTATATCACAAATCTCCAGGGTAATCATTTTTCGATTTTCACCCAGACATCAACTTTGAGGGCGTACCGTGATGACAATGCCTCGAACACCCTTTCTACATGTCATCGCGCCAGGATTTTCACCATGCTATCTGCGTGCTGGCCGGCCGGTCACATTTCGGATGTGACTTCTATCTGAACGCAAGCGCTACTGCAAGGCATACTTGTTCACCAGCCATACAGGTCACACTGAGGGTGGCCGTTTAAACAACTTTAGCAGTCTTACTAATATGCGCCACACTGTGAACCCACACCAAACAAGAATGACAAACACATTTCGGGAGAACATCCTCACTATAACACAAAATAAACACGACAGAACAAATACCCAGAATCCCATGTATCCCTGACTATCCCGGGCTACATTATGCACAAACCGTCCCCCACAACCCCGTCCACCTCAACCGACGCACGAAGGGGGGGTGTTAGGGGGGTGGGTTGGTGGTAGCTGGGTGTATAATGTAGCCTGAAATAGTCAAGGATACATGGGATTCTGGGTATTTGTTCTGTCGTGTTTATGTTGTGTTATAGTGTGGATGTTCTCCTGAAATGTGTTTTTCATTCTTGTTTGGTGTGGGTTCAGAGTGTAGCGCATATTAGTAAGCGTGCTAAAGTTGTTTAAACGGCCACCCTCAGTGTGACCTGTTATTGCTGTTGGATAAGGATGCCTTGCAGTCTCTTACGTGTGTCTGCAATAGCCTCGTCAATCAATTATTTGGGCTGGCAAGTTATTTGTAGAAGCTGTAGCGGTAGCGCCATCATTGTACGCCCTTATTACTGTTCATTAGGTGAACACCAGCGTACATTCGAAAGAATAATTACTCTGAAATTCGGGAGTCTCCCGGGAAAATTGGGAGGGTTGGTAGGTGTGACGCTGTCAAGCAGCATTCATATAAAACTTGCGGGCCGCACTAACATTAAATTTTCATATTAAGGTGCGGGCAGCGTGTCTGAGACCCCTGGTTTATACATAGCACAAAGCAAAAAAAAACTCTGTATGCAGTGTTATTTCATTTTAAATTTCAAAAGTTATGTGGCTCCCATTGTTTTCTTTACTTTGTGAAACGGGTCAAAATGGCTCTTTGAGTGGTAAAGGTTGCCGACCCCTGGTATAGATGCTGCCAAATCCCCATGATTTGCAATGAGATATTTAGTTTTGTCCCTTCCCTATAAAACTATGCTTGTTCCAGATAAAGTCAATGCAGACGTTACCGTTAGTGAAGTTAAGTGAATTACATTTATATAGCGCTTTTCTCTCGTGACTCAAAGCTCTTTTACATAGTGAAACCCAATATCTGTGAATTGTGAATTATATTTATATAGCGCTTTTCCCAAGTGACTCAAAGCGCTTTACATAGTATCACCCAATATCTAAGTTACATTTAAACCAGTGTGGGTGGCACTGGGAGCAGGCGGGAATCGAACCTGCAACTCTCAAGTTGCTGGCACGGCCACTCTACCAACCGAGCTATGCCGGTTTATTACATTGCATTTTAACAATACAGATACAAGTACAAATGAGAATTAAATGGCATGATAAAACATTTGAATACAAAACTGTATATTACCCTACATACTGAACAACTTTATTTTAAGTACTAATATTTCTTCCTTCCTGGTACAGCTGGAAAAGTGCATGTCCTTGTACTGTAGGCAGCATGGGCCATTTTAATATCAATTAATCAATGTTTACTTATACAGCCCTAAATCACTAGTGTCTCAAAAGGCTGCAAAGACCACTACGACATCCTCGGTAGGCCCACATAAGGGCAAGGAAAACTCACACCCAGTGGGACGTCGGTGACAATGATGACTATGAGAACCTTGGAGAGGAGGAAAGCAATGGATGTCGAGCGGGTCTAACATGATACTGTAAAAGTTCAATCCATAATGGATCCAACACAGTCGCGAGAGTCCAGTCCAAAGCGGATCCAACACAGCAGCGAGAGTCCCGTTCACAGCGGAGCCAGCAGGAAACCATCCCAAGCGGAGGCGGATCAGCAGCACAGAGATGTCCCCAGCCGATACACAGGCAAGCAGTACATGGCCACCGGATCGGACCGGGCCCCCTCCACAAGGGAGAGTGGGACATAGAAGAAAAAGAAAAGAAACGGCAGATCAACTGGTCTAAAAAGGGAGTCTATTTAAAGGCTAGAGTATACAAATGAGTTTTAAGGTGAGACTTAAATGCTTCTACTGAGGTGGCATCTCGAACTGTTACCGGGAGGGCATTCCAGAGTACTGGAGCCCGAACGGAAAACGCTATAATAAATATAAAAATTGCTTGCAAACTAACAACTAACAAATGGTAATCCAGGGTTTCCCACACATTCATTTTTTTTGTGGCGTCCCGGCACAAAAGAATTACGGCCGCCACAAATAAAAATAAAAAATTGGTTTTGATTTTTGACTCGCTCGACCGCCCATAAAAGCAATGGGACTCTGTCTGTGAATGGAGCTTGTAGTTACATTTTATATAAATATGTAAATATTATATAAATATGTATATATGCCACCTCAGTAGAAGCATTTAAGTCTCACCTTAAAACTCATTTGTATACTCTAGCCTTTAAATAGACTCCCTTTTTAGACCAGTTGATCTGCCGTTTATTTTCTTTTTCTTCTATGTCCCACTCTCGCTTGTGGAGGGGGTCCGGTCCGATCCGGTGGCCATGTACTGCTCGCCTGTGTGTCGGCTGGGGACATCTCTGCGCTGCTGGTCCGCCTCCGCTTGGGATGGTTTCCTGCTGGCTCCGCTGTGAACGGGACTCTCGCTGCTGTGTTGGATCCGCTTTGGACTGGACTCTCGCGACTGTGTTGGATCCATTGTGGATTGAACTTTCACAGTATCGTGACATCCATTGCTTTCCTCCTCTCTAAGGTTCTCATAGTCATCATTGTCACCGACGTCCCACTGGGTGTGAGTTTTCCTTGCCCTTATGTGGGCCTACCGAGGATGTCGTGGTGGTCTGTGCAGCCCTTTGAGACACTAGTGATTTAGGACTATATTAGTAAACATTGATTGATTGATTGATTGATATAAATATGTACATAAAGTGTTGTAATTATATTCCAACTCCGCGTTCTTCTTGGTCATTGCCGCCACGGCTAACACCCCCCCTCACAACCACCACCCCAACCCCCGCCGCCCGACCGCACCACAAATAGATGCCTGACCTGTGGGAAACACTAATCAGTTCTCATCCTAAAACTGGACGCGTTAGCAACCGTCACATCACTGCTCTAGAAGCATTCATATAATAAAGAGCGCACACGTGATCTATGATGCCAAGATAGGAAATCTTTTATTACAGAGAAAAAAAAACCTTTTTCTTTCAAAATATAGAAATCTGTACAACTTCCGCACAATCAATTTACATGAACTGTACAAATTTACAGCAGTTCATCACAACATACCCAGAGAGAGAAAAAAAATCAACTCAACACAATAACATGAGATCACAAGCTTTTCTTCTTGGGTAAGCTTAGATTTTTTTTGTCTATTTTTCTGCTTTTGTAAGTAAATAGAAAAAAGGAGAAAAAAAACAAATAAAAACAGAGAATATGTCTATGATTACTGATCATGGTAACTTTTTTTTTTTTTTAATAAAAACCCAAAACAACTTTGGTCCTTGCCAACACACCCTTCTAAAATGGCTTCACTTACAAAAAAAAGTGTTACCCATGTTAAAAGATGACGAACAAAAAAGGAAAAAACACTTCAAGGATAGCAATTATTGGCACTTCCCATGTGTAATGTTATGCACTCTACCATTGCTTGTACAGTTACAATACATTCTACAATATGTAAAACACCGTCGTATGTGAAAGTGGCAATAATTCAACTACTCGATGACAATATTCATAACAACAAAACGGCTGTTCCCTTCCTGTGCCACGTCTTAAAACACATTTAACAAGCTTTTAGTAAATCGTTATTATTCAATGTCCCAGGCCTGAGTTTGGCAATACATTCCAGGAGAGACTCCTTGCGTCTCCAGAAGAAAAACTTGACGTTTTTAGTGCATTTTATGTGCTATTTTACCTCCGACTTTTTTCTTTGAACCCAAAGCACTCTTAAGCTATGTGCGCACGAGCGTGAATGGATGCCATTTAAATCGTACTGAGGACGTTAAGCCATTTTTCTGTTGGCGGTGGTACAGGTGACCAAGGGGATTTTGGTGTCTTATTTTTTTAATTTTTTTAAATGTGTGTCAAATTTGGGGTCTGATAAAAGTTAATGACGAGAAGAGACGATGTGTCAGGGAGGGTAAGAGCAACCAGTGTGACCGTGAAAGAATGAGAGCCAGAAAGGCGCCAAGCGGACACTAAAACTCCCGTCCCAGCCAGCTCTTCATTTTTCAGTAAGTATTTGCAGCTAAAGTAAAATAACAGGTGGTGTGTGTTTAGGGGGTTGGGTGTGCAGTGCGTCAAAAGGCTATAGCTTCATTACCCATCATCTTTTCAGGCTTTAAATGTTCGGACCAGCGACTGACAAGACTACTGCATGTCGCCGCCCCCCGGCATCTGCTCCCGGAACCTGGGGCGGGGGGGGCCGCGGTGCAGCCATCACATCCTTTCATAGGCATGTAAACAAAGATGCTACTCAGTAATTAAATGCAGCGCGATCCAGTGAGATGAAAACTAGACAACAGTATAGTACGCTCAATCAGTTCTTTTCCTTCTTTTCAAGTTGCTACGGCAAAACCCCCCTCCCCCCGCCCGCCACCCAGTTGAGTGGAGCGTGAGCTCACCATTGGGCGTGTGTGTGCTGGTTTTTTTTTTTATCCATCTGAAGGGACAGTGGAAGGCTGGGCTCGGGATGCTGAATAAGTCTGGAGCGGGGAGGGCCAGAGGGATTTTAGCTGCCCTGGACAAAGAGTCCAGCTCTGACCCTGCCCGGCTCCTTTATCGCAAAACACCCATACCGGCCTTCCTCCCATGCGGGTGATGGATGATGATATGTCACATTAGGTCTACCTGCATCCACGGGAGGGTCGGGGGGTCTGACAAGCAGTGCGCTGGCTGAGGGGGTGATATGTGGCACTTGAGGCACTCGAAGTCCGGGCGAGAGGAGATGCCAGGCTGGGCTATGTGGGCAGTAGAGAGCGCCGTTCTGCGTCTTCAAAATCACTAATGGCTCATAGTTCACGACGAGAGGTAAGGCAATGCACCTCCAAAGCTCCTAAAAGACCTCAGGGGTGTAAGTGAAATGAAAGGCTGACGAGGCCCGGTGTTGCTTTAAAAGTGACAATGAATGACCACAACCATCACTTAGCCAGACCTTTTGGGGATAACCCTCCTGTCAACTTCATGCAAACCATCTGAGGGTGTGTTCACACTTGTCATGGTCGGTTGGGTTGAAACAAAGCCTGGTGCGTTCGCTCTTGTAGTACACTTTAAGTCAGGTGTGTATCGAGACCGCTTAAGTCAAGTCTGGTGCGGTTCTGTTCCAGTTGGGCTCAATTGCCAACACGACACTGATCAGTGTTAAAAAGTGAGAATACGTTGAAAGTGCTGTCTCTCTGCCCTGAGTGTGTGACAAAGGTGCGCTTTAATTGTATATTTTAGAAGCATTTTCTCCGATCTAGGCTAGGAAATACAAAAATAACGGACTTCAGGGCTATTCAACTAAATTCTAGGTGCCAAAGAACCATTTTCTTTCACTTTTCTTATTTTGTATATTCCTCAACCTATTTAGTGGACTTCTTTTGTAAGAGTTGCAACTTTTTTTTAGCAAAACACCAGTGTCCTTTGCTCAGGAGCTTAAAATGTCAATGCAAGGATCTGCCCTTCTTTAAAAGTTTTACTTTGCCAAAAAGGCTCACACTGGTCCTAGTTCATCTATACCACAGAAGCGTTCTGCTGTTTTTAAGGACCTACTGCAGAAAAGCTAGTCAAGGATCATCTATATCAGTGGTTCTCAAATGGGGGTATGCGTACCCCTTTGGATACTTGAAGGTATGCCAAGGGGTACGTGAAACTTTTTTTAAAATATTCTAAAAATAGCAACAATTAAAAAATCCTTTATAAATATATTTATTAAATAATACTTAAACAAAATATGAATGTAAGTTCATAAACTGTGAAAAGAAATGCAACAATGCAATATTCAGTCTTGACAGCTAGATTTTTTGTGGACGTGTTCCGTAAATATTGATGTTTAAGATTTCTTTTTTTGTGAAGAAATGTTTAGAATTAAGTTCATGAATCCAGATGGATCTCTATTACAATCCCCAAAGAGGGCACTTTAAGTTGATGATTACTTCTATGTGTAGAATTTTTTTATTTATCATTGAATCACTTGTTTATTTTTTCAACAAGTTTTTAGTTATTTTTATATCTTCTTTTCCAAATAGTTCAAGAAAGGCCACTTCAAATAAGCAATATTTTTCACTGTTATCCAATTCAATAAATCACAAACTGATGACATAGTGCTGTATTTTACTTCTTTATCTCTTTTTTTCAAAAATGCTTTGCTCTGATTAGGGGGTACTTGAATTAAAAAAAATGTTCACAGGGGGTACATCACTGAAAAAATGTTGAGAACCACTGGTCTATATGACAGTGCTTTAGTATTTGTAGGAATCTTTTGCAAAAATGTTAGCCTTTACTAAGATTTAACTGATAAGTTGAATAGCCCTGGTATACTTTTCAACCCAGCAGACTGCATTTTGGCTTGTTATATTTTAGCTACGTAACATGTCTTGATGTCTTTGCTGTGCAGCCTTTGGTCCCATGACAAAAAATACCAGAGTGACCGCTAAGCTAACGGCCTTAAGTGCGCACCAAGGATCCTTTTTTTTTTTTTTTTACATTTTTGGACTACCCGAACCACAAGTGTGAATACAGCCTTGAATTAAAAGCTCTGAAATGTTCACAGATACAGTGTAAAAAAAATGCTTTAATCCAGAGTCCCATGGTTATTTGATATACGGCCGTCTGTCGCACCATTGGAGCTACAGTATGACTAAAAACAGAGGAGGAGGTTAAAAAAATGACATTCGAATGGATGGAATGCAGGCGATTAGCTCTAAAAAAAAAAAAGTACACATCCCACACAATCTAACGTCAAAGTGCATTCAATGTCAATTCTAACAAATTTGGCTAGAATTGGCTCCTCCATCTTGGCTACACTTTGAATTTTGGCGAGAAAAGAGAAGGGTGGCGACGGAAAAGGGGGGGCAACTTGATTGTGAATTTCAACGACATTCATTAAATCGAGGTTGAGGGGGGGGGGGAATTTGTGCCCTCCCCCTGGAAAGCTACATGGTCGATGGGGAGGGTGCGGGGGACACGCTGGTATCCATAGGTAGCAGGTGTCGCAATTGTTAGACCCCGAGTTGAATCGAAGAGGGGGACATGGAGGGTGTTAGCTCCAGTCGCCAGCAGGTGCAAAAGATATGACCACAAATAGACACTGTCTTTATCTGGACTGGCTAAACCCTCAACGTCCTCCTCAACTAAGCGTCCTCAAATCTTTGTATATCAAGGGGAAATTCCGTACAATTTGGCGTGTTTTTTGTGTGTTGCTGTGGTGTATTTCGCTTGTACCCATAGTAACCACAAGTAAGAAAAGTGCAAAGTCATTGTTGACAGCCTCTTCAGGGTTGAAGCTGATCACCATGTTTACAGTCGAAGGGGTTAAGGTAAGTCCTGGTCGGGTGGTGTAGCTGCCCCAACAGTTCCATCTCCACAAAGCCTCTCCTAAAATAGGAGTACCCAGCTGATCCAATGACACAACAGAACAGATGATAATGGGGGGTGGGGGTTATCAAACCTACAAGGTTTCCATCACCTGGATGATAGGGCACATCCTCTGCTTTTTCTTTTGCTTTTTTTTTCTTCTTTCACTATTTCATTTCATATTCTTAGCTTTTAAAAAGGCTCGCCCTGATCCGGTCAAATTCACCCAACTGGCCAAGGTGTGACCCTGAATGACGAATAGGCCCCCTTAACTGGACACAGTCATCATGTTGTAGGCTTTGGAGGGACTGGTTCTTCCCATTACCATCAGTTCCTCCTTGCAGCTGATGTGACTGTCCACCATGGGGCTCATCGTGCTGCCGCTTCCCGATGGCGAGCTGGCCACGGCCATCCCCGGCATGGCTGCCGGATTGGGCTGCGACTCGTACAGGACGCAGATGGAGCCGTCCTCGCCGATGCGATAGGACACTTCGAAGGGGTCCACCCATAGTGTGAGCTCACTGGGCAGAAGCAGGTAGAGTTGCTGGATAGTCAGGCCGATGCGCTGGCCCGCCTGCCCTACCAACGGGTCCATCTTGTGGTTGATGCGGATGCAGCGGTAGCCTGAGCCTTTGCAGGGACGATCTGGGAACCAATGGTGCTTGTATTGTTCTGTGAGGACAAAGAAGAGGACAATGCGGACTGAGTTCGGCTTGCAATTAAGTTTTTATGGTGCCACTTTTTGAGCAGTTGACCAAACGGTTGTCATAAAATACTTGAGAGACACGAGCAATCGCAATATGAAATTTCTCTATTACGCTTATCAATCATCAATCAATGTTTATTAATACAGCCCTAAATCACAAGTGTCTCAAAGGGCTGCACAAACCACAACGACATCCTTGGTAGAGCCCACATAAGGGCAAGGAAAAACTCACCCCATTTTACCTTTTGATTATTTTGAGTCTTTGTATTATCACTCTTTTGAAACTTACCTTTTGTCATCTTTGTATCATCACTGTTTTGAAACTTGCCAGTTATTATTAGGCTGGGAGTTAGGTTTTGTGGTGCCACCTTTTGAGCAGTTGACCAAACGATCGCCATGAATCACTTGCGAGAGACAAGCAGTCGCATTGTGAAATTTCTCTATTACGCCTATAAATGAGCAAGGTTGCCGTGCGTTCGACCTTTTAATTATTTTGAGTCTTTGTATTATCACTGTTTTGAAACTCACCAGTTATTATGAAGCTGGGAGGAGCGACTGCATCCCAGTTTGTTTGTCTCTGACGTGCATGTACAAGGGTTGGCAATCGGGGCTGTGCTCTCCGTACACCGATTCCAATTGTGGAAAGGCTATACTATATATAGCATGGCTCAGAGCACTCGCACTAGCCCAAACATGCCAAACTTAAGGTCTGAAGTGGGCCCTAACATGCTATGGTTAGCCATGTGTGTCTACACCCCAAGGCTGCGCAGTAGAATCAATACACGATATAAATATGGAATATTCTAATTATAGATAGATAGTACTTTATTGATTCCTTCAGGAAAATATATCGGAAATATATAACCCTATCGTAAGTGTCTTGACAAAGGGGTAGCTTGCGTGGCTAAAGTATGTCTGTCCACAGTGTGGAGCCACTTACAAGTTACTAATCATTGCCTCCATCGCGACAAATAAATTGCATTTCTTACAAGTATCATTATCACCGGAAGAGGAATAGCTTTAGCATGCTACACAGTGAGCAGGAGGCGTCATTATAAGCCATGCTATCCGCTAAGCTAGCTTGAATGTCCAACAATCCAATCCACTTTGTTTATATAGCCCATTTAAACAACAAAAATGTTTCCAAGGTGCTGCACAACAATATTAAAAACAATATTCAAATATTATCCTTAGCTCCACCAATGACTTGAATAAAAAAATAAATGCAACCAATATAAAAACAAAGGGGTAAAACCAATTAAAACAATAAATAGAAATCAAAATTTTAAAAACACAGAGGCCCACACAACTCACGTAGTGTTAAAAGCCAAAGAATAAAAGTGGGTCTTAAGACAAGACTTAAAACACTCCACTGGGAGCAGTTGGAACATGGAGGGGCAGAGTGTTCCAGAGCTTAGGGCCGACTTTTATTGATTGATTGAAACTTTTATTAGTAGATTGCACAGTTCAGTACATAATCCGTACAATTGACCACTAAATGGTAACACCCGAATAAGTTTTTCAACTTGTTTAAGTCGGGGTCCATGTTAAATAATTCATGGTAACGGCCACAGAGAAGGACCTGTTTCCCCTGGTTTTTAGTCTGGTCTTGGGCACCACGAGCTGATGCTGGCTCTCGAACCTCAGAGCGCACCCAGGAGTGTACATTTGGATGAGGTCTGAGATATATGAGGTACCAGTCCATGTAAAGCTTTAAAAGCAAAGAGCAAGGTTTTAAACTCAATTATAAAATGAACAGAGCCAGTACAAAGTCTCAAAAATTGTGGTTATATGCTGGTGTTTCCTTGCCCCTGTTAAAAGTCGTGCTGCCGCATTCTGGACTAACTGCAAGCGGGAGAGAGCTTTTTGGCTAATGCCAGCATAAAGTGCATTGCAGTAGTCCAAGCGACTTCAAATAAAAGCATGCATGATTTGTTCAAAAAGGTTAAAAGATAAAAATGATCTTACCTTTGCTAAAAGGTAAAGATGATAAAAACACGATTTTAAAACGCCATTGACTTGTTTTTCAAGTTTAAGTAGAGGAGAATAAGTGCTCAGTACACTTCAATAGAAGTGTCGCTGCATCTGTGTTACAGTGGAAAGTAGCCAGCTATGAATAGGAAATTAGCAATGAAATTATTAATAATCTAGAGAGAGAATAATGCAGCAGCTACGTAATTAGTTACTGTATACGTCGGCAGCCAAGGGAAGAGCAAGCTGTCACTTGTTGCGAAATTGCGCCATCATGATTTATACACCAAACAATATATTGTGATATAGAAGGATGTCCTGAGCTATATTTTTGGCCTGGAATCCCGATCCCATTTTTTGGCTCCAGATTTGATCCGTTTTACATCATGATGCGATACTTTCACGATAGAATATAGAAGTGAAAATGTTTTATAGCTATTAACTAAAGTACAAGTAACAGATTTGTGTAAACTTAATCTAATTAGATCTATCATTTGTCGGTGTCAAAAGATGTATTCAATTTGTGATATTGAATGTTTCTTACAATTTGTTGGCTGATTTAGTTTATTGTTCTTCGGTCAATGGTCAACAAAACAAACAAACAGTCGTACATTCATAGATTGAAAATGAAAAGGTTGCAGACCGAAAGGATTTAGGCTTATGTTGAACACTTATTGCGCCTTACCCTATAAACAGTGTCAAGTACAAAATGAACTTCCAAAAATTATGAAATGTCCTTTGCACAACATATTATGAATACACATTATACACATGAACATAGTTCAATTATATACACAGTAAAGGCATGTGAAGTATCCTTGCATACGTATTAAACCTTTGCATCAATCATATACTATGTATACAAACAATTATACTTCAATTATTATTTATATCCCATGTTTAGTTTTTAATTAACATTAATCATAGTATTAATAACTACAGCTACAAAATCAACAATTTCCTTGATCAGAGAAAAGTTCAAGTGGACTTCTTGTTTTTCTGAGAATTTACAATTGTTGTGATTTCACTTTCATGAACCGGGGAAATAAAAAACGATTCTAAATTTTTTTTGAATGGTTTGTTCATTAAATTGTGCACTGTTTTCAGGTTGTACAATTTCATTTGCTAAATTAGGTCCAACATTTACAAAAAAGGTGTTAAAAGCATCCGTTATTTCTTTAGGGTCATTTATAGTTTATTTTCTATAAAATAGCTAGGATGTTCCTAATGTGTCATGTTTGTTTTTTAATGATACCATTTAAAACTTTCCACGTACACCTGGATGCTATTTTTATGTTGTTCTAATAGGTTACAGTAATATGTTCGTTTGCTGTGCTTTATTATTTGTGTTAACTTATTTTATATGTTTTATATTTGTCTTCAGTTTCTTTGGTTCTGTACTTTAAATGTCTTCTGTAAAGATCATTTTTGTTTTTGCAAGACTTCAATATTCCTCTTGTGATCCACAGTTTGTCCTTAACGGGGCTGTCTTTAATGTCATCTTTTTTAATTGGACAGTGCTTATCGTACAGTTTTGTGAAAATATCAAGAAAAGTTTAATATGTCCCATACGGGTCTGTGGAGGTATAAACCTCCCCCCAAATCAAAGTGGCTAGTGCGTAAATACCTAGACAAAAGCAAAACCTACTATTTGCTCCCATTTAAATGTTTTAGGTTTTGCCGTCTCCCCGTGACTGTGTGGGCTCCTTCCCACCTCCAAAGACATGCACCCGGGGATAGGTTGATTGGCAACATTAAATTGGCCCTAGTGTGTGAATGTAAGTGTGGATATTGTCTATCTGTGTTGGCCCTGTGATGAGATGGCGACTTGTCCAGGGTGTAATCGCCTTCCGCCTGATTGTAGCCGAGATAGGCACCAGCGCCCCCTGCGACCCCAAAGGGAATAAGCTGTAGAAAATGGATTGATGGATGGGTTTTGCCGTCAAAACTATCCTGTACAGAATGCAGATAGAGCCTTCCTGACTTTTTAAACAAAAATGAAAAAAAACAACCCAATAAGGTCTCTGCGTTTTACAGATGATGTAGTCCTGATGGCTTCATCTGGCCGGGATCTTCAGCTCTCACTGGATCGGTTCGCAGCCGAGTGCGAAGCGACCGGAATGAGAATCAGCACCTCCAAGTCCGAGTCCATGGTTCTCGCCCGGAAAAGGGTGGAGTGCCATCTCCGGGTTGGGGAGGAGACCCTGGCCCAAGTGGAGGAGTTCAAGTACCTAGGAGTCTTGTTCACGAGTGGGGGAAGAGTGGATCGTGAGATTGACAGGCGGATCGGTGCGGCGTCTTCAGTAATGCGGACGTTGTATCGATCCGTTGTGGTGAAGAAGGAGCTGAGCCGGAAGGCAAAGCTCTCAATTTACCGGTCGATCTACGTTCCCATCCTCACCTATGGTCATGAGCTTTGGGTCATGACCGAAAGGATAAGATCACGGGTACAAGCGGCCGAAATGAGTTTCCTCCGCCGTGTGGCGGGGCTCTCCCTTAGAGATAGGGTGAGAAGCTCTGCCATCCGGGAGGGACTCAAAGTAAAGCCGCTGCTCCTCCACATCGAGAGGAGCCAGATGAGGTGGTTCGGGCATCTGGTCAGGATGCCACCCGAACGCCTCCCTAGGGAGGTGTTTAGGGCACGTCCAGCTGGTAGGAGGCCACGGGGAAGACCCAGGACACGTTGGGAAGACTATGTCTCCCGGCTGGCCTGGGAACGCCTCGGGATCCCCCGGGAAGAGCTAGACGAAGTGGCTGGAGAGAGGGAAGTCTGGGCTTCCCTGCTTAGGCTGCTGCCCCCGCGACCCGACCTCGGATAAGCGGAAGATGATGGATGGATGGATGGAACCCAATAAATAGTTTCGTAATAATCAAAACTAAAGAAGAAACTAGCCACGTCGTTCGTACCCTGATACCATACGAGGTATTGATAGTATCGACATCTGGTTCAATCACCCCTATTTGGCCTTGAAACTTTAGCGGTTGGCTTTTTGTGTTGTCTTGCTCCGTGTGTGTGTGTGTGTGTGTGTGTGTGTGTGTGTGTGTGTGCGTGCGTGATTAAAGTAATTCATTTTCCTCTAGTCTTCCAGTGGCTTGGAAAAAACTTCGTTTATTTTCCGCCATGGTGGTGAAGTTCAGTATCTTAGAAGAGACTTCGCACTGTGAATAGAAGACGCGTCCATTGCAGCTTGCTCTTGAATTCGAGCCTGACGTTCTGGCAAGACACACACCCTCCTGGAATTCATGCAACTCCTGCATGCGTGTAACAAGAAATGAGGAAGTGTAATCATGTCTCTCTGGGCGTCGGTCACTTTTGAAGGGCTCTTTTACGTGAGTACAATCTTAAGATCGGCTGGGCTAAGCAGCTCATTAGTAGGCCTGAGCCGATATTCGATAAGTCAATTAACCGGACAATAAATGAAAATGAAGTCGGTAAATTTGCATGCCTCGATAATCGCCATAATCGCAATGCGTATGCACGGCAATGGATTACAAGAGCGACACTCCTTTGCATCGGTTCCAGCAGCTACGCTCGTTTGTACAACAAATAAACAGTAGTAATAAGAACCACTGTAAAACTCCTGATGGTTATTACCGTATTAAATTAAAATGATCAAAAAATCTTAATCGACTAAATTATGGAGAGTTCGAGACCCGCTAGCATTAGCTTGCTTAAATGCTAACATGGAAACGTCATTCCCTGATCTAAACTTGTATAAACACATTACTGTCTAAACAACTGAGTAACAGTCTTCACAGTAAACATAAAGGATGTTATAATTATATGCTTTTACTTGTGCTTGTATTGAGTTTGTGGACCCCAGGAAAACTAGTGGGTTGTGGCAACCAGCTATGGAGATCCTTAATAAAAAACAAAATCAAAATGTGCTGTATTTGCGGTTATCGATATAAGCTCCACAGTGTCGAGTGGAAACAAACACTGACTCCATACAACAGGAAGTGGACTTGCGTGACGTGACATAAACTGGAAGTGAAACAACGGATCACCCAATTTACATTTATTACAAAACATTTGAAAACATTTATGAATATAAATAACAAAAATTCAATATATTTAAACACACAAATATAAACAATATGGCTTTTATGAAGCCATAACAATATTTGCTGTCTCCTCCGCCAAGAAAGTCTATTGACTGTTTATTTTAGTTGTTTAAAAATAAATATTTCAGTGAGTGTAAAATTACTTTATGAGCACATTAAACAATACCAAAATAATGATAACCATGATCATTTTGGTCACAATAACTTGATTTAGCCATTTTCTTTATTGTTTAGGTTATGTATATTTGAGCGTCCCCCCACTCCTCCTTATCAGAGAATCTATTTTACTTTTGGTTATGATTTTCATTCAAGTGCAACATTTTGGTTACAGAGTATTTTTATTATCAGTTTTATTTAATTTGGTAAAATATACGAGAAATACAAGTTTATTGCATTTGAATGTGTATACTTGGATTATTATCATGAATTACCATTACCAGCTTATTTTGACCTCCAAAAATAATGGCAAGAATATAATTTATCGTCAATATATTGTCAAGATAAGTTTGTTATTCATTAGCCGATCCGTAAATAAAGGTGTAAAAGTAAATATCGGCACCTGATCCAGTCCCATGATCAGGATCGGGACAGCTCTGGTGGTATATGTTGTTACTGCAAGAGACCTGTTCTTATATTGCAATATGGATCTTAGGCCTAATCACCCAGCCCCAATACTCCCAAATTTTGGCTTGATTTCTCTGGTATTCTTTTGTTGTGTAAATCCAGTCTGGAGTCCAACTTAAGTACAGTTATTCTCAGGGTGCAGCAGAAAGAAGAACAGCACCACCTGTTATGGTCCTGATAAGCAGCCATAAACAGGCGGCTGGTGGCGCCCTGGGCGTACGTGACAAAAAAAAAAAAAAAAGAAGTCTATTGAAATGCCCAATCCCTTCCCCCGGCTGCCGTCAATGTCACAAAGTCCCCCATGACGGCCGAACAAAAACACCAAGAGTTGAAGTCTGAGCCAGCCATCTGGGATGCTTGGCCCCGCCTCTTAAAGGGACAGGGTCCTGTTTTTGTTGAAGTTTTGCAAAGAGGTGTAAACTTGTGATGGACTGACGCCACTTTCAGTTCCCTTCGAGAGTTTTTCAGAGGATGTTGGAATCACAAAAAGTGTTGACTAAACACTCTACACCTCGTAGACTAATGACCAAAGCAAAAGGCGGGGCTAATTTTTTATCAAATTCCTATTTACACCATTGTGCTGTAGGTGAAGTAGGCCGGTATTCAAGTGAGGAGCCTGCAGGCCACCTGCATGTAAGCACAGGGATAATAACACCTCTCCTCACTGATGAGAAGAAAAAAAGGAGACTGCTTGACAGACCTTCAGCCACAAAAAGCAACCTCCAACAAACCCTAGAGCAGATGGGATCAGGATCAACTCGACCTATTCTTAAAAAAAACGGGGGAGGAGAAGGAGTGGGAGGGCTGTTCGTGTAAAAAGAGGGCTGTTTATTTGCGTCAAGCCATCCTTGAGGTGAGCTTGTTATGGCCCGCCTGGCGTGGCGACTGTTCATAAACCGCCAGGTCGACAACTATAGCAGAACCGAGAGCTTCTGCATGTTGACTCAACTATGTGGATCAGCCCCCCCTCTTTCTAGTTTCCCCCCCGATGACGCTGCGACTGCCCCCGTCTTCAATGTCCCGCTATAGGCTCCACCAAAACACCACCCCCTCACAGCAGACGCCATTTTGCGGAAACTTTTGTCTATTTACAAGAAAACCCCCTTCAACCGACCTCCAACAAAAGCGACACACACTTCGCCTGTACATTTTTTTAATTAACCAAACAAAGATGAAACACTGCTGAGGTCTCCATTGCCCACCATCCAAAACAATCCTTATAGTAATGGTGTACTGGCAACATTAAGCACTGCAAACTGTTGCTTTGGCTCCAGTTTGGAAGGAGTCAACCCGCGTCCCGGCTCAAATGTACAGCTGGTGGGAATGTAGGTCATTGTCTGCCGTTCCATACATGGAATATGAAGCAGATGTATGGCAGGTTTAGAGACCCCACTTTGGAACGTGTGAGGGGGAAAAGACCCTAATTGTAGTCACAATTTCATTTATTTCATGTCATAGAATATAGTTTAACATGTATTTTCTTGGCAAACATACGTTCAGTTTTGTGTTTTTGCTATAAAATGTTTTTTGCTCTTGTTAAACAAAGCACCAAAAAACAATGGACTTTTATCAGCTTTAGATTGAAAGTTGTTACACTAACAGAGTAAAATGTTGTAAATAAAAAAAACCAATAAAACGCTCACTATAATTAAAATGGCTATTTTGGAATGTGACATAAAGTGGAACTTTGTAATGCTGCTTTTGTATTCAATTCATATAAGAAACTTGGAAATGACTAAATAAAGGTTTGTTATTTTTATTTTTTTGCTAAACAACTAAAACCTTAAAACATTTGTATGCACGTACAACACTTAAGACCTTCAGTATATCTGTATGTGGAATTAAATCATGGAATGGATGAAGCAAAGCAATCAAACAATGGACTAATATGATCCACTTCAAGAAACTCTTCAAACTTAAAGTATTTACAAAGTACAAAGAAGATCCATGATAAACATTCTGAATTTATTTCATCATCCATTCTTTCATTCTCAAAATAATCTTACTTATCTCATGATATGAAAAGTGACTTACTTCACCAATTATTATTGATTTATTTATTTTGATTGTGATCACTTATGGAGTATATTGTATATAAATTGAGAACAGGAAGTGTACAACAGTTTTAGCAACTGCTATGTAAAAGAAAAGGTGTAGGATTATTCTTCCTACTCCTTTTCGAACATGTTGAAAAGAGAAATTGTGATGTATCATGTTGTATGCTTGCATGTTCGAAATAAACTCAAACTCAAAAAAAAACATCGGCTATACATTAAATACTGTTCAAACACGCAGAAACATATTGTATAGTATACAGGGATATCATCATAAAAATAAATTCTCTAGAATGGGGATTATAACATTTTAATCCTGCTTTGTATTCAATTTATATGAGAAATTTGCACATGACGATGTGTGAAAAAGGGTAAATAAAGGTTTATGTTCTTCTTGTATAACAACAAATTACACATCAGCTTTAAGTTCCATACTGTTAAACACGCAGGAAATAAAAGTTGTAAAGTATGATTTGTACGTTCATTCAACACAATCAGATACTCTTTGTAATTGAAAGGGAAATTTGGCCTGTAGGGTCGGGGGGAAAATACCTGAATTATCCAGAATGAGACGAAGATGTTAAGAGTGTCTTCTTTCGTTAAACAGTAAAAACACATCATCTTTAAACGTAACACTGTTAAAACATCGCTAAATAAGTTGCCATGTATGATTTTGATGCTTTGCCAACACAGACCATCGTGTAATTAAAAGGGATATTGTGGAATGTGGTAGACCTAAATTTTCTAAAATGGGGATTTTTAACCCTGCGTTTATCCTAAATCAATACAAAAACTTAAACATTTGGATGTTAAAAACATAAAGGTTTATATTTTCACTGTTTTTGTCAAACAACACAATACATCAGCTGTAAATGCAATACTGTATTGAATCATGGGGGGAAAAAAACGTAATTCTCTAGAAATGGGATCTAATATTTTGGTTTAATATTTAAAGAAACTACAATGATAACAGATGAACTACAAGGATCATAAATAAACTACAAGGATAATACCATGAATTGATTAACGTGGACCCCGACTTAAACAACTTGAAAAACTTATTGGGGTGTTACCATTTAGTGGCCAATTGTACGGAATATGTACTGTACTGTGCAATCTACTAATAAAAGTATCAATCAATCAATCAATCAATCAAAAATAGATAAAACTACACAGATGATAAATAAGCTACAAGGATAAAACAAACTACAAGGATAATAGAGGGAATAAGCGGTAGAAAAATGGATGGATGGATAATAGATAAACTACAGGGATGATAGATAAAGTACAAGGATAATAGATAAACTACAGGGATGATAGATAAAGTACAAGGATAATAGATCAACTACATGGATGATGAATAAAGCACAAGAATAGATAAGCTACAGGGATGATAAATAAACTACAAGGATAATATATCAACTACAGGGATAATAAATAAAGTACAAGGATAATAGATAAATTACAGGGATGATAAATAAAGTACAAGGATAATAGATAAATTACAGGGATGATAAATAAAGTACAAGGATAATAGATAAATTACAGGGATGATAAATAAAGTACAAGGATAATAGATCAACTACAGGGATGATAAATAAAGTACAAGGATAATAGATAAATTACAGGGATGATAAATAAAGTACAAGGATAATAGATAAATTACAGGGATGATAAATAAAGTACAAGGATAATAGATAAATTACAGGGATGATAAATAAAGTACAAGGATAATAGATAAATTACAGGGATGATAGATAAAGTACAAGGATAATAGATCAACTACATGGATGATGAATAAAGCACAAGAATAGATAAGCTACAGGGATGATAAATAAACTACAAGGATAATATATCAACTACAGGGATAATAAATAAAGTACAAGGATAATAGATAAATTACAGGGATGATAAATAAAGTACAAGGATAATAGATAAATTACAGGGATGATAAATAAAGTACAAGGATAGTAACAAAAGGGAATGTATCCAAATGTGTCACGTTCAAGTCAGCCAAATATATATTTTGGTTTAAAAAAGTTATTTATATTTCAAGTGCATGTTTGAAGACAATAAAGCGCCCCCTGTGATCAAGAAGACGACGTGTTTGATAGTAAACGACTTGGCGGAGAGCATTACGTAATCGCGCAGCGTCTCGTCATTGTTGTTGTCGTCGAGGCGCACTTCCTTGTTCAGTCTTTCTGCCCCCGCTCCCTCACTTCTTTGCCAACAAAGTAGCTCCTTCGCCCCCAGTTTTTGGCTTCCTATGCTCCGAACATGCCCTCCGCTTCGACCAAATCGTCGAGTGGCAGCTCATGGCGGACATTCGGTGCGCTATTTCGGGTCGGAGTTTGTGCGCAAACGCCGTCGGTGAGAACAAAGAAGGTTTCTTCTTCACTCCACCTTCGCTCGGATAACAGCCGGATTTTTTTGCGCCCGGCTTTTTGCCGCCTGAAATAAAGTTGGAAAGCCATCTGAAGCGGCCTTTGTGGGAATTAAAACTTTAAAAAAAAAAAAAAAAAAAGCTAGTGGGGGGGTGGGGTTCGCTCACCTGACAAAATGTCGTGTAGGCTCTGGCTGAACGTTTGGACCTGCCGGTCGTTTACGTGTCCTTTTACCCGCAGAAATCGCGACAGAAATCCGACGGCGGCGTTGATCTCTGGTTTCATGGTTCCCCGGGCACAAAGGGTATGCATTGAGGAAGGCAACGGCCACGGCCTGTGCGCTTTTTTTGGTCACTGTGCGTTCTAAGTGCCTCTTTTTCTCCACTTTCGATCCGAGCTTGGCGGCTCCTCTGCGCATTTAGTGCTCAATGTAAGCTCAGATCCGCTGGAAGAAATGCCTCGGCCCAACAGATGTCTGTTGTTGGTAAATACCACGCAGGGGGTTGGGCTTCAGGTCCGCGTGGGTGTGCTCTTCCAGTCCTCCCTCTCCGCTGCCCGCCTCCAGAGTGAAGCCTGCTGGCGGATGGAGGGCGCTTTTATACCGCCTCCCCCTTCTTCGCGCTCTCCCTCCCCTTCCAAGGCGCTGACACAAGCTGCTACAGCAACAACAGTTCACCAATGGCTGCCCGGCCGCTATCTGACGAGCCACATATAGGAGGAGTGCGGTGCGCGCGTCACGACTCTGAAAATAAACACAAGCGGCGCTGCGTGCCGTGCTGCGTTCAAAGACGGTGGGAGCAGAAGAAACCGAAGCGGTCCGCGCCGTTAATCCAATCGCACCGTGCTCGGCGCCTCACTTCAAACCGAAATTCGGCTTGTTTGCGATTGTTGTGATCCAAGCATTTCACTCTTCCACTGCTTTTACTACGTTGTGGAGCAATTGCACGCACAGGCGCATGTTTAAGTAAACAACGTGGTCTACTGTTTAAAGGCTGATATATACATTCGCGTCACATCTGACGGCGTCTTGGTTCGTTAATAGCTTTTCCGTGGCAATTCCCTTCCCAAACTCCAAGGGGCAGTGTGTTTTATAACTCTTGCTGACTTGTCTTCATCAATGAAAAAGCGCTTCCTCCATCCATCCATCATCTTCCGCTTATCCGAGGTCGGGTCACGGGGGCAACAGCCTAAGCAGGGAAACCCAGACTTCCCTCTCCCCAGTCACTTCGTCCAGCTCTTCCCGGGGGATCCCGAGGCGTTCCCAGGCCAGCCGGGAGACATAGTCTTCCCAACGTGTCCTGGGTCTTCCCCGTGGCCTCCTACCGGTTGGACGTGCCCTAAACACCTCCCTAGGGAGGCGTTCGGGTGGCATCCTGACCAGATGCCCGAACCACCTCATCTGGCTCCTCTCGATGTGGAGGAGCAGCGGCTTTACTTTGAGTTCCTCCCTGATGACAGAGCTTCTCACCCTATCTCTAAGGGAGAGCCCCGCCACACGGCGGAGGAAACTCATTTCGGCCGCTTGTACCCGTGATCTTATCCTTTCGGTCATGACCCAAAGCTCATGACCATAGGTGAGGATGGGAACGTAGATCGACCGGTAAATTGAGAGCTTTGCCTTCCGGCTCAGCTCCTTCTTCACCACAACGGATCGGTACAACGTCTGCATTACTGAAGCGCTTCCTGTAAACTTGTAAACAATGGTGTCAGAAGCTACATCCACTTTAAAGGCCTACTGAAGCCCACTACTACCGACCACGCAGTCTGATAGTTTATATATCAATGATGAAATATTAACATTGCAACACATGCCAATACGGCCGGTTTAGTTGACTAAATTGCAATTTTTAATTTCGCGCGGAGTTTCTTGTTGAAAACGTAACGGAATGATGACGCGTGCGCGCAACGTCACGGACCGTCAGGAAATATTAGCTCAGCACCAGTTACGGCTAAAAGTTTTGTCTTTTCATCGCATAATTACACAGTAATTTGGACATCTGTGTTGCTGAATCTTTTGCAATTTGTTCAATTAATAATGGAGACTATAAAGAACAATGCTGTTGGTGGAAAGCGGTGTATTGCAGCTGTCTTTAGCACCGAGACACAGCCGGTGTTTCTTTGTTTTTAATACAGAGCGGTCAAGCGAATATGTTTCTCCACGTCAACCAGCATGTTTTTGGATGGGAAAATTGTGATATATATCTTACCGGAGACATCATTGGATTATTCGTCCTCCTGCAGTAGCTGTTTAAAAGGCAGCTGTGAGCTTGGCTCCTCGGCTTCTCTCTGAGACACTGCGTGTTCACCGCAGCCATCCGACCTCGTGGTATGTCTTTACAATCTCACTAAAACGCTAATTAAACAATAAGCAGATAAGGGGTCTTCTAGAATTATCCTAGTAAATGTGTCTAATTACATCTGAAACGCTCACACTGCCGCCGCCCGGAGCCGTCGCTTTTTATTTTATTTATTTATTTTTTTTCTAGTACATCGCTATCAATATCATCATCCACGAATCTTTCATCCTCGCTCAAATTAATGGGGAAATTTTCGTTTTCTTGTCCGAATAACTCTTGCTGCTGGAGGCTCCCATTATAAACATGTGAGGACGTGAGGAGCCCTCACCCTTGTGACGTCATCGTCTGTGACTTCTGGTAAAGGCGAGGCTTTTTTATCAGCACCAAAAGTTGCGAACTTTGTCGTTGATGTTCTCTACTAAATCCTTTCAGCAAAAATATGGCAATATCACAAAAAGATCAAGTATGACACATAGAATGGACCTGATGAGTACAGGCAAGGCTAATAAAAAAGCCTTGCCTGTACCGGAAGTAGCAGACGATGTGCGCGTGACGTCACGGGTTGTCGGGCTCCTCACATCCTCACATTGTTTATAATTATAGCCACCAGCAGCAACAGCGATTCAGACCGAGAAAGCGACGATTTCCCCATTAATTTGAGCGAGGATGAACGATTTGTGGATGAGGAAAGTTAGAGTGAAGCACTAAGGGAAAAAAAAAAGGCGACGACATTAGGAGCAATTCAGATGTTATTAGACACATTTACTCGGATAATTCTGGAAAATCCCTTATCTGCTTATTGTGTTACTAGTGTTTTAGTGAGATTGTAAAGTCATACCTGAAAGTCGGAGGGCTGCTGTGACCGCCAGTGTCTCTGATGGAAGCCATATGGAGGAGCCAAGAAAGTCACAGCTGCCTTTTTGACAGCTGATGCAGTAGGACGCAAACTCCGCTCAAGTCTCTGGTAAGAGCCGACTTATCACAATTATCTCATCCAAAAAACTTGCTGGTTGACATGTGGTAGAGAAATATGTTCGCTTGACCGCTCTGTTCCATATTAAAGCTTCACAACAAACAAAGAAACACCGGCTGTGTTTTGGTTGCTAAAGGCAGCTGCAATCCACCACTTTCCACCAACAGAATTCTTCTTTATAGTCTCCATTATTAATTGAACAAATTGCAAAAGATTCAGCAACACAGATGTCCAGAATACTGTGTAATTATGCGATTAAATCGGACGACTTTTAGCCGTGAGTGCTGCTGTGATAAAATGTCCGCTACAACCAATAACGTCACATGCACGCGTCAACATAAGCGTCATCATTCCGCGACGTTTTCAACAGGACGCTTAGCCGGAAATTTAAAATTGCAATTTAGTAACCTATACTGGCTGTATTTTCATGTGTTGCAATGTTAATATTTCATCATTGATATATAAACTATCAGACTGCGTGGTCGGTAGTAGTGGGTTTCAGTAGGCCTTTAAACAGCAGTTACTTTTAATATGTTGAAGAGGTTCATTTAGCCTACTAATGTGTATTTATAAATGGTTGATTTATATAGGCTAGTAAGGTAAGGTGTTGTACCTGACAAGTTTCGGCTACCTTGCTTCTGTAGCCTTCATCACTTGACACCTCTGATGAAGGCTGCAGAAGCAAGGTAGCCGAAACTTGTCAGGTACAACACTTTACCTTACTAGCCTATATAAATCAACCATTTATAAATAAAAAGTCACTTTTAATATTCACACGTAGAGATGTCCGATAATATCGGACCCCCGATATTATCGGCCGATAAATGCTTTAAAATGTAATATCGGAAATGATCAGTATCGGTTTCAAAGAATAACATTTCTGACTTTTTAAAACGCCGCTGTATGGAGTGGTACACGGACGTAGGGAGAAGTACAGAGCAGTTGCATCTCCAAGTCATACTTGCCATCCCCGAGACTCCCGAATTTCCGTGCCCCTCCCGGAAATCTCCCGGGGCAACTATTCTCCCGAATTTCTACCGATTTCCACCCAGACAATAATATTGATCCAATCCAATCCACTTTATTTATATAGCACATTTAAACAACAATAACGTTTCCAAAGTGCTGCACAGCCATGTTAAAAACAATTGTAAAAAAATAAATAAATAAATAAATAAAATAAAATTAAAAAAAGTATATATCTATATATTATGCGCCACCAATGACTGAATAAAAACAAAAAATAAATAAATATAAAACCAATAAAAACAATATAAAAACAAATATGATTAAAAACTATTCTAAAGGGTAAAATCAATTAAAACAGTAAAATAGAAATCAAAGTGTATAAAAAACACAGAGGACAACAGAGGACAGAGGACCGCACAACTCACGTAGAGTTAAAAGCCAAAGAATAAAAGTGGGTCTTAAGACGAGACTTAAAACACTCCACTGTGGAAGCAGTTTGAACATGGAGCGGCAGAGTGTTCCAGAGCTTAGGGCCGACCACAGAGAAGGCCCTGTCTCCCCTGGTCTTAAGTCTGGTCTTGGGCACCACGAGCTGGAGCTGGCTCTCGGACCTTAGAGCGCGCGCAGGAATGTAAATTTGGATAAGGTCCGAGATATATTGAGGTGCCAGTCCATGTAAATATTTAAAAACAAACAGCAATGTTTTAAAATCAGTTCTAAAATGAACAGGGAGCCAGTGCAAACTCTGAAGAATTGGGGTTATATGCTGGCGTTTCCTGGCCCGTTAAAAGTCGTGCTGCCGCGTTCTGGACTAACTGCAACCGGGAGAGAGCTTTTTGGCTAATGCCAGCATAAAGTGCATTGCAGTAGTCCAGGCGACTTGAAATAAAAGCATGCACGACTTGTTCAAAAAGGTTAAAAGATAAAAACGGTTTAACCTTTACTAAAAGACGAAGGTGATAAAAACACGATTTTAAAACGCCATTGACTTGTTTGTCTAGTTTAAATTGATATTAAATTTATATTGATCACATATCTACAGCTTTTCACACACACAAGTGAATGCCATGCATACTTGGTCAACAGCCATACATGTCACACTGAGGGTGGCCATACAAACAACTTTAACACTGTTACAAATATGCGCCACACTGTGAACCCACACCAAACATGAATGACAAACTCATTTTGGGAGAACATCCGCACCGTAACACAAGAGAACAAATACCCAGACTCCCTTGCAGCACTAACTCTTCCGGGACATTACAATATACAACCCCCGCTACCCCTTTCCCCCTACCTCAACCTCCTCATAGTCTGTATCAGGGAGAGCATGTCCCAAATGCCAAGCTGCTGTTGAGGCATGTTAAAAAATGAATGCACTTTGTAACTTCAATAATAAATATGGCAGTGCCATGTTGGCATTTTTTTCCATAACTTGAGTTGATTTATTTTGGAAAACGTTGTTACATTGTTTATTGCATCCAGCGGGGCTTCCCAACAAAATTAAGCATAATAATGTGTTTTTTGGGCTTCACGGTGGCAGAGGGGTTAGTGCGTCTGCCTCACAATACGAAGTTCCTGCAGTCCTGGGTTCAAATCCAGGCTCGGGATCTTTCTGTGTGGAGTTTGCATGTTCTCCCCGTGAATGCGTGGGTTCCCTCCGGGTACTCCGGCTTCCTCCCACTTCCAAAGACATGCACCTGGGGATAGGTTGATTGGCAACACTAAATTGGCCCTAGTGTGTGAATGTGAGTGTGAATGTTGTCTGTCTATCTGTGTTGGCCCTGCGATGAGGTGGCGACTTGTCCATGGTGTACCCTGCCTTCCGCCCGATTGTAGCTGAGATAGGCGCCAGCGCCCCCCGCGACCCCACAAGGGAATAAGCGGTAGAAAATGGATGGATGGATGGAATGTGTTAATTCCACGACTGTATGTATCGGTATCGGTTGATATCGGAATCAGTAATTAAGAGGTTGGACAATATCGGGATATCGGCAAAAAAGCCATTCTCAGACATTTCCACTCACATTGCTTCGAACCCAGAAGAAAAAAAACCTTTGCAAGGGTGGGCTCAGAGTCATAAAACGAGAGTATGGCCAACTAACAACAGGCTGCTACCAAGGACGTGTGCAGCTGCTGTCGTTTTTAACTTTGTTTTTAACAAGGTTTCTCATTGTCCTCCCATTGGTTTGAGTTTTTTTCTTGCTCTGATGTGGGATCTGAGCCGAGGATGTTCTTGTGGCTTGTGCAGCCCTTTGAGACACTTGTGATTTAGGGCCATGTAAGTAAACTTTGATTGATTGATTAGTTATTCTGAGGAAATAAACCAAAATAATTTTATTTTGGTGTATTTTGGTTTATAAAATGTCTATTTGGGCAGCACGGTGGAGTAGGGGTTAGTGGACGTGCCTCACAATATGAAGGTCCAGGGTTCGATCCCCGGGCTTGGGGTTTTTCTGTGTGGAGTTTGCATGTTCTCCCCGTGACTGCGTGGGTTCCCTCCGGGTACTCCGGCTTCCTCCCACCTCCAAAGACATGCACCTGGGGATTGATTGGCAACACTAAACTGGCCCTAGTGTGTGAATGTGAGTGTGATTGTTGTCCGTCTATCTGTATTGGCCCTGCGATGAGGTGGTGACTTGTCCAGGGTGTACGCCGCCTTCCACCTGAATGTAGCTAAAATAGGCTTTATCACGCTCCGCGACCCCAAAAGGGACAAGCGGTAGAAATGGATGGATGGATGAAAATGTCTATACATAGTTCTAAACATACATAAACTTGCAATAAAACATGCTTTTATTTTGTAGAAGTAGAATTCTCCAGCTAGATTTTTTGAGGCTACATTCCTGCAATATTTGGTGACCAGCAGGCAATTCTGACGGCGCAATAAATGTAAAAAAAATACACAGAAAGACAAAAAAAATAACTTATTACCCTCAGTTTGCCAACATTTTTGGACCAATATTTATGGGGAAATTGTGATTTTTGTGTGATAATAGGCAACTGTGGTGTCAGAGTCTCATGTTCAGTATCGTGGCCACTCATTGGCTCAGCCTCGGATAACATTACTATATTGGATAAAAAGAGTATCAGTGACTTAAAGGTGTTATTTTATGTCTAGAGGACTTTTTGAAAAAGGTTTTTAGAAGGTTGTAAACATGTTTGTTTATGTTCTAGCTATGAAAATATTTGATTTATAATTATTGAGTCTTACTTCACGGGAAAATTATTTATCACGGTCATATACGGAACCAATTAACAGCGATAAATGACTGTCTAGGGCAGAGGTCGGCAACCTAAAATGCTGAAAGAGCCATATTGGACCAAAAATACAAAAACAAATCTGTTTGGAATCGCAAAACATTTAAAGCCATATTACATACATATAGTGTGTCATGAGATATAAATTAAATTAAGACGACTTAAAGAAAACCAAATGATCTGAAATATAGCTACAAATCAATCAATCAATCAATGTTTACTTATATAGCCCTAAATCACTAGTGTCTCAAAGGGCTGCACAAACCACTACGACATCCTCGGTAGGCCCACATAAGGGCAAGGAAAAACTCACACCCAGTGGGACGTCGGTGACAATGATGACTATGAGAACCTTGGAGAGGAGGAAAGCAATGGATGTCGAGCGGGTCTAACATGATACTGTGAAAGTTCAATCCATTATGGATCCAACACAGTCGCAAGAGTCCAGTCCAAAGCGGACCCAACACAGCAGCGAGAGTCCCGTTCACAGCGGAGCCAGCAGGAAACCATCCCAAGCGGAGGCGGATCAGCAGCGCAGAGATGTCCCCAGCCGATACACAGGCAAGCAGTACATGGCTACCGGATCGGATTGGACCCCCGCCACAAGGGAGAGTGGGGCATAGGAGAAAAAGAAAAGAAACGGCAGATCAACTGGTCTAAAAAGGGAGTCTATTTAAAGGCTAGAGTATACAAATGAGTTTTAAGGTGAGACTTAAATGCGTCTACTGAGGCGGCATCTCGAACTGTTACCGGGAGGGCATTCCAGAGTACTGTAGCCCGAAATGAAAAAGCTCTATAGCCCGCAGACTTTTTTTGGGCTTTGGGAATCACTAATAAGCCGGAGTCCTTTGAACGCAGATTTCTTGCCGGGACATACGGTACAATACAATCGGCAAGATAGGATGGAGCTAGACCGTGTAGTATTTTATACGTAAGTAGTAAAACCTTAAAGTCACATCTTAAGTGCACAGGAAGCCAGTGCAGGTGAGCCAGTACAGGCGTAATGTGATCAAACTTTCTTGTTCTTGTCAAAAGTCTAGCAGCCGCATTTTGTACCAACTGTAATCTTTTAATGCTAGACATGGGGAGACCCGAAAATAATACGTTACAGTAATCGAGACGAGACGTAACAAACGCATGGGTAATGATCTCGGCGTCTTTAGTGGACAGAATGGAGCGAATTTTAGCGATATTACGGAGATGAAAGAAGGCCGTTTTAGTAACGCTTTTAATGTGTGACTCAAAGGAGAGAGTTGGGTCGAAGATAATACCCAAATGAGGCATAATGATGCAATATGTGAATATAGCTAGCCTAAATAGCATGCTAGCATTGATTAGCTTGCAGTCATGCAGGGACCAAATATGTCTGATTATCACTCCACACAAGTCAATAACATCAACAAAACTCACCTTTGTGCATTCATGCACAGCGTTAAAAGTTTGGTGGACAAAATGAGATGGAAAAAGAAGTGGCATAAAACATGTCTTTGAAAGTCAGAGAAAGTTATACATGTAAAAAAACTACGGTGAGTTCAATGACCGCCAAAATTAGTAGGACACAACGGCGCTCGCCAAATACTCGGATCAGTGATGCATGTTTAATTAAAACAGTGTGCTTTATAACAATTAGGGAGGTTTGTGTCATGTTTGTCCTCCTACAGAAACTATATTAAAACAAAAAAATATATTTTTAATATGCTTTTCCCCTCATCTTTTTCCATTTTTCGTACATTTTTGAAAACGCTCCAGAGAGCCACTAGGGTGGCGCTAAAGATGCGTTTCTAGGGCCGCGTGTTGCCGACCCCCGGTCAAGGGATTGCCCCGCCTTACCGTAAATACCGAGGCAGTGACTTTGTGCATGATTGTCTCCTTCAAAGTCCCAACTCTGATCATTTTTTTTTCTCCCCGGCCAAGTCATCTGTGTGCACACAAGACAAAAACAGGAAGAGAGAGTGACAGTATTTACCTTACCGAGTGACGTCACTCTTCCTGTCTATGTGTTAGTGTTGAGACGTGGGCGCCTTTTTCCGCACTCGACTGACGAGAGGTCATGATTCGAGGGTCAAAGGTGGCAGGCTGCGAGAAAGCAACTAAATTAAAATGTGTTAAAATCGGTGGAAAAGTACAAGCAGCCAGAAGCTCCGCCTTGTTTGCTGCAAACAGTCAGGATGACCTCGCCGAGTGCTCTCTGCAATCACCGAGCAATCAATTGAAGCACTAACTGTCTCTGCTGTGTCCTTAAAAGTCAACAAAATACACGATTTATCTTTCGCCCGTTGTGTTTCACTTATACACAATACTGCTGCTTATACTACATGACTAATTATTTTGTGTTGTTATCAACGGTGACTGATACTTCCCTTCAAGTTCACACATGTGCGCACTCCCACCCTCCTACGTGCCAACAGTCACAGTTTCGCCAACGCAATTTATGGAACACAGGCACACCTGGAAAACTCCTTGAGGGCACAGTGCGCTAGGCCATTTGTACCGTGCTGAAATCAGGCACCATCTCCCCTCACCCCCGCCCTGGCCCCCCCTCACACTGCGTGTTTGTGCTTTGGCATATTTATTTGTACCATTACACTTTCACACTGCTACAGTGCTTTAATTTGATATTACTTTGGCTTATTTCAAGTTGTTCTGATTATATTTATTGTGAAATATGGGGCTTGTCATGAATCCCTCCGGGAGAGGAGCAATTGCAATTATCAAATGACATGCACCACGCAGGTGGTGTTTTTCAACTTTTAGCTCCTTGTATCAATCAATCAATCAATGTTTATTTATATAGCCCCAAATCACAAATGTCTCAAAGGACTGCACAAATCATTACGACTACAGCATCCTCGGAAGAACCCACAAAAGGGCAAGGAAAACTCACACCCAGTGGGCAGGGAGAATTCACATCCAGTGGGACGCCAGTGACAATGCTGACTATGAGAAACCTTGGAGAGGACCTCAGATGTGGGCAACCCCCCCCCTCTAGGGGACCGAAAGCAATGGATGTCGAGCGGGTCTAACATGATACTGTGAAAGTTCAATCCATAGTGGCTCCAAGACAGCAGCGAGAGTCCCGTCCACAGGAAACCATCTCAAGCGGATCAGCAGCGTAGAGATGTCCCCAACCGATACAGGCGAGCGGTCCATCCTGGGTCCCGACGAGCGGTCCATCCTGGGTCTCGACTCTGGACAGCCAGTACTTCATCCATGGTCATCGGACCGGACCCCCTCCACAAGGGAGGGGGGGACATAGGAGAAAGAAAAGAAGCGGCAGATCAACTGGTCTAAAAAGGGAGTCTATTTAAAGGCTAGAGTATACAGATGAGTTTTAAGGTGAGACTTAAATGCTTCTACTGAGGTAGCATCTCGAACTGTTACCGGGAGGGCATTCCAGAGTACTGGAGTCCGAACGGAAAACGCTCTATAGCCCGCAGACTTTTTTTGAGCTCTAGGAATCACTAATAAGCCGGAGTATTTTGAATGCAGATTTCTTGCCGGGACATACGGTACAATACAATCGGCAAGATAGGCTGGAGCTAGACCGTGTAGTATTTTATTCATATTATAAAGTGTGTTGGTTATCGTTCGGGGGGAACTTCACATTTTCTGGAATGTGTTTATTGTTCACAATCCTTACAATGCAAGAAGACATTTGTATGGACCTTTCTTCCCGCATTCTAAATTGTAACTAAAAAATTCCCGCCAAAATGTTGTTGGGCCTGCTATCTGTACCTTGGACCTCTGGCTGTACTTTTCAGATGGTGCCGAATGCATACTTGCCAACCCTCTCGATTTTCCCGGGAGACTCCCGAATTTCAATGCTCCTCTAGAAAATCTCCCAATATTGGGGACCTGCCTTAAAGGCACTGCCTTACCTGAAAAGGAGACTATTATATACATATATGTCTCTGTTATCCATAGGTTTATCTCTAACCCATAAAGTAGGCAGGCACGGTGCTATTTCTCAGCCGGCACGTTAATACACTGACACACAACATCCGGATTCCCATCATGCATTGCTTCAAAACTACGGCAAGTAGTAATGTCCAAAAACATAAACGAGACGAAGCAGAGGAACGAAGAAGAGACATGGCGATGACGAGTAAGACAAAGTACGCTTGCAAGTTCCAAAATGATTGGAAAAAATAATTTCAGTTCATCCAGGACAGCTCAAAGGGGAAGGGGTGTGCTGCCTGAAAATGTTGTAGATCAAACTTCTCCATTGAACACGGTGGCTGAACGGATTATATATATATATATATATGTATATATATATATATAAGAAATACTTGAAAATAAATACACCCCCCGCAACTCCCTCACCCACCGCAACACCCCCACCCCCATCTCCCGAATTCGGAGGTCTCAAGGTTGGCAAGTATGGCCGAATGTACGAATCAGTAGGTTTCAGTTGTAACTGTACAAAAAGAGCTAGAGAACTGACCTAAAAGGTTAGCATGCTTACATTAAAATGCAAATATTTAGCATGTTTGCTTGCTTCGGCATGCTAGCAGTTAGCATATGTCTCACATTTCAAGTAACACGGCTGTAAGGTTTCTGGCTGTGGAAATAGAGAAAAAAGTGTAAAAATAGATGAAAAAGTTAGCATGCTTAAGTTGGCTTGCTAGCATGCCAATGTTAGCACATTAACAGTTAAAGGCCTACTGAAATGAGATTTTCTTATTTAAAAGGGGATAGCAGGTCTATTCTGTGTGTCATACTTGATCTTTTTGCGATATTGCCATATTTTTGCTGAAAAAATTTAGTAGAGAACATCGACAATAAAGTTTGCAACTTTTGGTCACTAATAAAAAAGCCTTGCCTCTACCGGAAGTAGCAGACGATGTGCGCGTGACGTCACTGGTGTGAGGGCTCCTCACATCCTCACATTGTTTATAATGTGAGCCAATAGCAGCAAGAGCTATTTGGACCGAGAAAGCGACGATTTCCCCATTAATTGGAGCGAGGATGAAAGATTTGTGGATGAGGAAAGTTAGAGTGAATCGCTAAAAAATAAATAAAGGTGACGGCTCTAGGCGACGGCAGTGTGAGCGATTAAGATATTAGACACATTTACTCGGATAATTCTGGAAAATCCCTTATCTGCTTATTGTGTTAATAGTGTTTTAGTGAGATTATAAGGTCATACCTGAAAGTCGGATGGCTGCGGTAAATGCCAGTGTCTCTGAGAGGAGCCAAGATCACAGCTGCTGCCTTTTTGACAGCTACAGTAGGAGGTTGCATAATCCACTCAAGTCTCCGGTAAGAGCCGACTTAATATCACAATTTTCCCATCCAAAAACTTGCTGGTTGACGTAGACAAACATGTTCGCTTGACCGCTCTGTGTTAAAGCTTCACAACAAACAAAGAAACACCGGCTGTGTTTCGGTGCTAATGGCAGCTGCAATCCACCGCTTTCCACCAACAGCATTATTCTTTATAGTCTCCATTATTAATTGAACAAATTGCAAGAGATTCAGCAACACGGATGTTCAAATTACTGTGTAATTATGCGATGAAAAGAGACGACTTTTAGCCATGTGTGTTGCTGGGCTAATACGTCCCCTCCCACCCGAGACGTCACAAACACGCGTCATCATACCGTGACGATTTCATCAAGAAACTCCGCGGGAAATTAAAAATTGTAATTTAGTAAACTAAACCGGCCGTATTGGCATGTGTTGCAATGTTAATATTTCATCATTGATATATAAACTATCAGACTGCATGGTCGGTAGTAGTGGGTTTCAGTAGGCCTTTAAAATGCTAACATTTAGCATGTTTGCTAGCGACGGCATGCTATCAGATAGCATGTCTCACATTTCAAGTAACACGGCTGTAAGGTGTATGGCTGTGGAAATAGAGAAAAAAGTGTAAAAATAGATAAAAAAGTTAGCCTGCTTGGGTTGGCTTGCTACCATGCTAATGTTAGCACACTAATTAACAGCTGTCACATACCAAGTTAGATGACTTCAGGTTAAACGGTGGCAAAATTTGCTCAAAAAAGCTCACTCTTTTAATGCTAGCATGCTAACATAAATATGCCAACGGTTTTTCTGCTGCTGAGCAGCATGTGAATGGGCGCTGGCATCGCAGCAGGCCCATAAAAATGGGAGTTTCCAGTCTGCCTCTAAATCATTCCAAATATGCATCCAAAAACCGCAAACAAATACTTTCGTTTTGTAACCCGCATAATAACCAAGCTGTAGCAACATTGTTATTGTAAGAGCGAACACTAAGGAGCAGTTTTACTTGCCCATAGAGACATTAACACTGACATTGCATTAGCAAAAGGAACGCTAGCTGCTGCGTCAACAGCTGAATCGCTTCTGAGTTCGTAATTCACAACACAACGCAATAGGACCTACCATGAATTGATTAACGTGGACCCCGACTTAAAAAAGTTGAAAAACTTATTCGGGTGTTACCATTTAGTGGTCAATTGTACGGAATTTGTACTGTACTGTGCAATCTAGTAATAAAAGTTTCAATCAAAGGACACCAATCTGTGCTGAGTGAAAAACATGAACAATCATATTACAGTATCTGCAAAGTATTAGCCCACATTTCATCTTTTGTTTGTAAACAGCTCGCTCGACAGTTTATGTAGTTGTAATAACAAGCTTGATGTGCAGCAGGTATCATGATCAATAGTCAATCAATCAATCAATCAATGTTTACTTATATAGCCCTAAATCCCTAGTGTCTCAAAGGGCTGCACAAACCACCACGACATCCTCGGTAGGCCCACATAAGGGCAAGGAAAACTCACACCCAGTGGGACGTTGGTGACAATGATGACTATGAGAACCTTAGAGAGGAGGAAAGCAATGGATGTCGAGCGGGTCTAACATGATACTGTGAAAGTTCAATCCACAATGGATCCAACACAGTCGCGAGAGTCCAGTCCAAAGCGGATCCAACACAGCAGCGAGAGTCCCGTTCACAGCGGAGCCAGCAGGAAACCATCCCAAGCGGAGGCGGATCAGCATCGCAGAGATGTCCCCAGCCGATACACAGGCAAGCAGTACATGGCCACCGGATCGGACCGGACCCCCTCCACAAGGGAGAGTGGGACATAGAAGAAAAAGAAAAGAAACGGCAGATCAACTGGTCTAAAAAGGGAGTCTATTTAAAGGCTAGAGTATACAAATGAGTTTTAAGGTGAGACTTAAATGCTTCTACTGAGGTGGCATCTCGAACTGTTACCGGGAGGGCATTCCAGAGTACTGGAGCCCGAACGGAAAACGCTCTATAGCCCGCAGACTTTTTTTGGGCTTTGGGAATCACTAACAAGCCGGAGCCCTTTGAACGCAGATTTCTTGCCGGGACATATGGTACAATACAATCGGCAAGATAGGATGGAGCTAGACCGTGTAGTATTTTATACGTAAGTAGTAAAACCTTAAAGTCACATCTTAAGTGCACAGGAAGCCAGTGCAGGTGAGCCAGTACAGGTGTAATGTGATCAAACTTTCTTGTTCTTGTCTAGTAGCTTACTTCATGGAAAGTTGTCTGCTTGGTCGAGCTGGCCGGGGAAGTATCCAGTTGATTTGGGGTACACAATTTCCCTTGTGGATCATTAAAGTTCGTCTAAGTCTAAGTCTAAACCACTGCAGGGTTTGTTAGTGGAAATGGTAAGTATTTTGTTGTGATAATGTCTTTTTGAGCAGTATCCTCCTCCTTGCCAGATACAAGAAACCATTTCCATCGACTATAGCATTGTGTTACATTGTGTTACATTGTGCCCCTCCGTGCGGCAGAAGCATTCCATTTCTGTTCCACATGTACAACACCAAGTCAAGCCGGTCTTGAATCCCTCTGCTGCCATCTGGTGCAAGATTTCACCGTCTGTGTGTGCACGTTAAGCCTCTAAAACCAGCAGTTCATCTTCCGTATATTCAGGTTCAAAAAGATAAGTTTGTGAATCCTCATTTGTCCAAGAATAGCCGTCTTGGTCGTCCATTAACAAGTCTGCCACGATTAGCTAAAATGTTGTTGACGGATGTAGGAAGTGTGTTGCTATGAGCACTGAAATCAACGCGGCCATTAAATAAGTTCCTGTAATGCTTAGAATTACCAAAATTAGGTAAATATTGTATATATTACATATCGTTATGTCTGTTACTACATTATACATACATGTGTGTGTGTGTATATATCCATCCATTTTCTACCGCTTATTCCCTTTTAGGGGTCGCGGGGGGCGCTGGCGCCTATCTAAGCTACAATCGGGCAGAACGCGGGGTACACCCTGGACAAGTCGCCACCTCATCGCAGGGCCAACACAGATTGACAGACAACATTCACACTCACATTCACACACTAGGGCCAATTTAGTGTTGCCAATCAACCTATCCCCAGGTGCATGTTTTTGGAGGTGGGAGGAAGCCGGAGTACCCGGAGGGAACCCACGCATTCACGGGGAGAACATGCAAACTCCACACAGAAAGATCCCGAGCCTGGCTTTGAACCCAGGACTGCAGGGACTTCGTATTGTGAGGCAGACGCACTAACCCCTCTGCCACCGTGAAGCCTGTGTGTGTATATATATATGTATATATATATATATATATATATATATATATTAGATTAGATAGTACTTTATTTATTCCGTCAGGAGAGTTCCTTCAGGAAAATTAAAATTTTCAGCACAATCCCATTCAAGTTTAGACAAACAATACAGGGAGACAGAACAGGATCGCTGACGGGTCTGCCGGCTTCCAGCGCCCCTTACAAAAAAAATGAGATACAGGTAAACAAGGAGGGGGAATAGAAGATTAAAACAAAAAAAAATAAAAAGAAAAAAAAAATATATATATATATATGTATGTATGTATATGTATGTACAGTATGTATGTATGTATGTATGGATAGATATCAATCAATCATTCAAAGTTTGCTTATATAGCCCTAAATCACAAGTGTCTCAAAGGGCTGCACAAGCCACAATATACGCCACCAAACTTGATTAGTGTGTGCCTCACATTGCCCAATGAGCACTTCCTGTTTTGCTAGGTCACCACCGTGCGAGTGCCTTGGTTCATGCAATTAATATTGCTTCGTCACTTCCGGTTTCTTCTGACCCCAAAAATATTTATATGTATCAAACACATTTTTTGATTGGTATCGATTACGTGTTAACTGCAATATATAGTGATATCGTTTTATGGGCTTATTGGACAGAGTTGTGTGCCATATATTCCTTCTTGCCCACTTGTACATCCTGTGGGGAGCTGTCTTCAAGCTCCAGACCCTCTCCCGTCCCTTCCTTGGGACCCTGTGACTGAGGCCAGGTCTTGCCTCGACCGCAGGGTTCAATTAGTGGCCCACTCTCTACCTCCTTCTGGGTGTTTGTTGTCAGGCTGACTGACATCTTTGTGTGTATGTATATATATATATATATATATATGTGTATATATATATATATATATATATATATATATATATATATATACATATATATATACATATATATACAGTGGGGCAAAAAAGTATTTCGTCAGCCACCGATTGTGCAAGTTCTCCCACTTAAAATGATGACAGAGGTCTGTAATTTTCATCATAGGTACACTTCAACTGTGAGAGACAGAATGTGAAAAACATTTTTTTAAAGAATTTATTTGTAAGATAAGTATTTGGTCAACCATTCAAAGCTCTCACTGATGGAAGGAGGTTTTGGCTCAAAATCTCACGATACATGGCCCCATTCATTCTTTCCTTAACACGGATCAATCGTCCTGTCCCCTTAACAGAAAAACAGCCCCAAAGCCTGATATTTCCACCCCCATGCTTCACAGTAGGTGTGGTGTTCTTGGGATACACCTCAGTATTCTTCTTCCTCCAAACACGACGAGTTCAGTTTATACCAAAAAGTTATATTTTGGTTTCTCTCTAACCAATCCTCTGCTGTATCATCCATGTATCCATTTTGGTATAAACTCAACTCGTCGTGTTTGGAGGACCCCAAAATACTTAAACCCCTTCTCTTTTGACAGAGTCTTGTCCTCTACCTGGACTGTACAAACCATTGGTTTCCTACTGTGAACCATGGCCTCAGATTTGGAGATACCGATAATTTCCGATATTACATTTTAAGCATTTATCGGCTGATAATATCGTCAGGCCAATATTATCGGACATCTATGCGTGGGTTCCCTCCGGGTACTCCGGCTTCCTCCCACTTCCAAAGACATGCACCTGGGGATAGGTTGATTGGCAACACTAAATTGGCCCTAGTGTGTGAATGTGAGTGTGAATGTTGTCTGTCTATCTGTATTGGCCCTGCGATGAGGTGGCGACTTGTACAGGGTGTACCCTGCCTTCCGCCCGATTGTAGCTGAGATAGGCGCCAGCGCCCCCCGCGACCCCGAAAGGGAATAAGCGGTAGGAAATGGATGGATCTAGTTATTATGAATGTGCCTGTTACTAGATGACATACTGTATATACAGTACTTACAGTGTGTATATAAAATAATGATGGAGGTGTTTGGGTGTTTTTTTTAACCGCTTTATAGGCGGAATAGAGCGACTACCCTAGGGTCTATTGTAAGCTGATTTTTGCTCCCATTTATTTTCCGCTTAAATTGCATAAACAAATAAATACATGTGTGTTTGTCTTACGTAAGGATGATAAATGACAGGCAAAATGGGGAAAAAAAATGTGTAGTTCCCCTTCGAGTCAATGGAAAACTTGAACCTTTTGCTAGTTATGAACGTGAACCAACTGGCTTGCAGATGACAAGTTTTACATCTAGCTCATGCGTCATTTAACATAGCTGCCACTTTTCACACCGACTCTCGACCCTAACTATAATCTTCACGTCGATTTGAAGATACCACACACACCCAAACTCAACTTCAGATGTGTGGTTGTGTTTTGGTGACTTGACAGAGAAGACAACAGTCCCGACAACAGTGAGGGTAATTAAACCTGGAAAAACCCTGTACTTTCCTTTCGTTTTTTTTTATTCATGGCCAGTGAAGGACCAATCAGAGCCGGGCACCGCACAAGGGTGGGGTGTCCTGCCCCAGCTTAGCTGAACTAATGAATGAAGGCTTTTAACTCCACACCGCACGTGAACTACAGAAGAGATGGAAAGAATGTCGGTGCTTAATGAGGGGAGGAGAGGGAGGTGAGGCCTTGGGCACAGTTTTCCCAAACATTCGCTTTGCCAAGGTTTACATGTGCAAGCTCGGGCATAAAGGAGCCACCACCTTCGGGCCACACAAAGTCTAACCTACCGATACTAGACTAAACAAGCCTCGGAAACATGTCAACAAGTTGCAAACACCCCTATGTTCATCTCCAGGCAGCTCTTTTTATAAAATAGCAAAATAAAAACAGTTTCAGTTTCAGTTTATTTTCAGTCTAACAAAAACATATTCAAACATAGATCACGATTCAAAAATGAATAACATGACTGAAACAGGCAGAAGCAAAAAAGCTTATATGCCCAACATAAATTTTTTACATTCAATTAAGTTACCTTTTCTAATAATTCTGCAACACAAAAAGAAATATAGTCATTCAGCATCCACATTCAGGCTGCCCCCCAACAAATAATACAAAAATATGTACCTACACACATACACTTTTCTGTAAATAGACAAACATACATACCTTCTAAATACAACATTTAACCAAACAAACATACATTTCTAGTTCACATAACTTTTTAAAATACATTGTGACATGTTCTTTTTGAAATTAAATACTGAGTCACTCATTTTTATTTCTTTACCAACAGAATTCCACAAATTAACACCGAGAACAGATAAACATTTACGTTTAACTAGTCTTGCTTTTGGTAAAATAAACTTAGATTCATCTCTTAGATTGTATTTGCTGGTCTGTAGAGAGAAGTATTTTTGAATTCCTTCTGGAAGAGTATTTATTTTTGCTTTGAACATTATCTGTGTTATTTTATAATAAACAATATCTTGAAATTTCATAAGTTTTGATTTAACAAATAATGGATGGGTATGGTCATAATATCCTGCTTTGTTTATTAGCCGTACAGCTTTTTTTTGCAGCAAAACAATATCATTAGTTATGGTTTTAAAAGTGGTTCCCCAGAGTTCTACACAGTATGTCATGTATGGAAGTATCAAAGTATAATAAATTGTTAACAAAGAATTATAATTAAGTAATTCTTTAGTTTTATACAAAACACCAAGTGTTTTTGATATTTTTGTTTTTATATAATTTACATGTTGTCTCCATGATAATTTATAATCAATTATAACTCCCAAAAACTTAGTATCAAAGACACGCTCAATTTTATCTCCATTTATTTTAATATTTACTTCTTTAGATACCTCAGTTTTGGTACCAAATATCATAAATTTAGTTTTAGCAATATTAAGTGATAATTTATTCATATCAAACCAGTTTTTAAGCACTGTCATTTCTTGTTCTATTTTTACCAAAAGTTCATTAAAAGATTTTCCAGAACAAAGGATAGTTGTATCATCAGCAAACATAAAAAATGTTAAGAAACTTGATGCATCACAAAAATCATTAATGAAAATTGTAAATAACTTAGGACCAATTATAGAACCCTGAGGAATTCCACAAACTATATTTTTAAATCCAGATATTGTATTATCCACCTGAACACATTGTTTTCTATTTTCTAGATAGCTCTTGATCCAGGACAGAGCTGGCCCTCGGATGCCGTACTTATCCAACTTATTTATTAACTGTCTGTGGTCAATGGTATCGAAGGCCTTTTTTAAATCAGTATAGATGGCTATTGTAAATTCATCATTATCCATAGCAGTACTAACCTTCTCTAGCATATGCATTACTGCATACGTAGTTGTTCGATTTTCCCTAAAACCATACTGCTGCTGCTTAAGCAAGGTGTTTTTTTCCAGAAAATTATTTAACTGTTTTGTAAAAACAGTGACATGACTCTTCTTGTCTTTTATTTTTAAGAGAGCATAAGCATTTGTACAATTTGACAACGTAGTCCGGCCTAAAACACACAAGGGACGTTGACCATTGTCACGGTTTTGATTGATTGATTAAAACTTTTATTAGTAGATTGCACAGTTCAGTGCATATTCCGTACAATTGACCACTAAATGGTAACACCCCAATAAGTTTTTCAACTTTTTTAAGTCGGGGTCCACGTTAATCAATTCATGGTAAGCGGTGAAGCTGATATAGGTTGCAACAGAAAGCTGTTTATTTGTATTTTATTGTACTCAGAGGTAGGCGAAAAATAGACTCAAGTAAAAGTAGTATTACTTTAGATCAGTGGTTCTCAACCTTTTTTCAGTGATGTACCCCCTGTGAGAATTGTTTTAATTCAAGTACCCTATAATCAGATCAAAGCATTTTTGGTTGAAAAAAGAGATAAAAAAGTAAAATACAGCACTATGTCATCAGTTTCTGATTTATTAAATTGTATAAGAGTGCAAAATATTGCTCATTTGTAGTGGTGTTTCTTGTACTATTTGGAAAAAAATATATAAAAATAACTAAAAACTTGTTGAAAAATAAACAAGTGATTCATTTATAAATAAAGATTTCTACACATAGAAGTAATCATCAACTTAAAGCGCCCTCTTTGGGGATTGTAATAGAGATCCATCTGGATTCATCAACTTCATTCTAAACATTTCTTCACAAAAAAATAAATCTTTATCATCAATATTTATGAAACATGTCCAAAAAAATCTAGCTGTCAACACTGAATATTGCATTGTTGCATTTTTTTTTCACAGTTTATGAACTTATATTCGTATTTTCTTGAAATATTATTCAATAAATATATTTATAAAGGATTTTTGAATTGTTGCTATTTTTAGAATATTTAAAAAAAATCTCACGTACCCCTTGGCATACCTTCAAGTACCCCCAGCGGTACGCGTACCCCCATTTGAGAACCACTGCTCTAGACCAGTGGTCTTCAAAGTGTGCCGCCTGCAGCATATTGTCGAATGAAAACAAACAATAACACAACAGTAAAAATATAACAAAAAACGATGTTATGTAATGAGAAAAAGACACATTTCTGATACTAATACATATTAATAATATGCTTGGCCACTTTTAAAACAATGCTGATACTAAGTTTTCAAATATATTTCATGTCTGTTTTTTGCCATTTTTGGGGGGGACAAAATATCAATCACATGCTGTAATTTTTTAGTTTGTGTTTTTCAACCTTTTTTGAGCCAAAGCACATGTTTTTACAAAAACAAAATACGGAGGCACACCACCAGCAGAAAATGTTCTAAAATGAAACTCCACCAGGCCATCGTGCCTTATTTTGAGTCTGTTGTTGTTTTACTGTGTGTAGTGCTTTAGTTCCTGTCTTGTTATTTTGGTGACCCTTCCTTCCTGTTTTGTTGTTTGTTTTCCTGTCGCAGCTTCACGCCTTCTTTTGAGTGCTATTGCCTGACATGCTTTGTGTTAGCAATCGAGACTATTTTAAGTTGTGCGTACGCTATCCTTCTTTGTGGGGGACATTGTTAATTGTCATGTCATGTACGGATGTACTGTGTGGACGCTATCTCCGCTCCACACGCTGTTAAGTCTTTGCTGTCGTCCAGCATTCTGTTTTTGTTTACCTTGCCGCAAGTTCAGTTTTGCTTTCGTTTTGCATAGCCATCCCTAAGTTTCAGTGCCTTTTCCTTTCCCCTTTGTTCATTTTTGGTTTAATCATTTAATACCATTTTACCTGCACGCCGAACAGTGGTTCTTAACCTTGTTGGAGGTACCAAACTCCACCAGTTTCATTCATATGCGCATTCACCAAAAAGTAAGATGTTTTTTTTCTTTTCAAATTCAAGACAAAGATATAGGTTTTTGGTAACACTTTAGTATGGGGAATATATTCTAAGTAACAAAGACTTCATTTAAAGTTATTTAGACTCTAGGGGAACATTGAGTCCGAGTGGACCATGTTCCGCACCTCTATTGTCGAGGCGGCAGATCGGAGCTCTGGCCGCAAGGTAGTTGGTGCCTGTCGGGGCGGCAATCCTAAAACCCCTTGGTGGGCACCAGCGGTGAGGGATGCCGTCAAGCTGAAGAAGGAGTCCTATCGGCTCATAGGACTCCGGATGCAGTGGACAGGTACCGACAGGCCAAGCGGTGTGCAGCTTCAGCGGTCGCGGAGGCAAAAACTCGGACATGGGAAGAGTTCGGGGAAGCCATGGAAAACGACTTCCGGACGGCTTCGAAGCGATTCTGGACCACCGTCCGCCGCCTCAGGAAGGGGAAGCAGTGCACTATCAACACCGTGTATGGTGCGGATGGTGTTCTGCTGACCTCGACTGCGGATGTTGTGGATAGGTGGAAGGAATACTTCGAAGACCTCCTCAATCCCACCAACACGTCTTCCTATGAGGAAGCAGTGCCTGGGGAATCTGTGGTGGACTCTCCTATTTCTGGGGCTGAGGTCGCTGAGGTAGTTAAAAAGCTCCTCGGTGGCAAGGCCCCAGGGGTGGACGAGATCCGCCCGGAGTTCCTTAAGGCTCTGGATGCTGTGGGGCTGTCTTGGTTGACAAGACTTTGCAGCATTGCGTGGACATCGGGGGCGGTACCTCTGGATTGGCAAACCGGGGTGGTGGTTCCTCTCTTTAAGAAGGGGGACCGGAGGGTGTGTTCCAACTATCGTGGGATCACACTCCTCAGCCTTCCCGGTAAGGTTTATTCAGGTGTACTGGAGAGGAGGCTACGTCGGATAGTCGAACCCCGGATTCAGGAGGAACAGTGTGGTTTTCGTCCTGGTCGTGGAACTGTGGACCATATTCTAAATCACCTTTTTTTATTTTACCATTGGAAGGTTGGGTTTGCTCTCTCTGAGTGTTTTTCAAGTTTCTTCAAAGGTTCGACCTTTTCGTCTGAGTTTACCTGAGTTTACAGGTACATAAACACCTGCATAATTCGCTTGGGAAATTAAAGGACTTTACGCTAAACGGTGGTTTAAAAAACAGGAGACTTTTATTGTCAGGAAAGCATAACAGGGTCGTCACAACATGTCGTTAAACACTCGCACAATTTGAGGAAAGCTGTTAAGATTATTCTGCGGCCTCATAACACGAGTGACCTCACCTCACCGGGCCGGTTCACGGGCGTGACTCAAACAGGAAAGTAACTTTCCTGCCGTCCCTCCCCTCTCTTTTTATTTGAGCTTAACTCTTGCTCAACTTCAGTTCCACGACAACATTCCAGTATTCTACACTTTCACATGTGCTCCCCTTTGTAAACAAAAGTCGCAGTACTGTCAAATTGCACTTTGTAGATTGGAGCTCATATTCTATATGGTTGTTGTGTATGTAATCATGTCTGTGTATTTATAGAGCCGACATCTGAGATGGCGGGCGACGACCAGCTGAGCCACAAAGAGACGAGTGACGTCCGCCTTTTGGAAGGCTGATTTGACCGACATTTACCAATTACAGGACTGCAGGAATAAGGTACAATTTTGATGATTGACAGGTAAATGATTTGTTTTTTGACCCCCCCCCCCCCCCCAAAAAATATCCCCAAGTTTTGTATGTAGACTCGGTTATTTTACGGCCTAACATCGTTCAGAACAAAACCTTTAAGGATGTCCAGATACAACTTTTTCACTCCTGGCACGATACCAATACAGGAGCTTGAATATCAACAGATACGATATTATTCCAATATGATATTAACAGGAATCACACATGCTTTTATCATTTTGTGGTGTGCAATGTTAGAATAGGTTTCATCCAGTGAAATTAGTCAAAGAGAGAACAATGGTAGGTACGAAAACACTAACCTATCTATTATCAATCGTCAAGAATGGACTTATACTGTCTTTAAGTTGAATTGGAGTGGTAATTGCTTATTGCCTACACCTAGTGGTCGCAATATTTAATCAAGTTAATCCTGTGATGATTGATTGATTGATTGATTGATACTTTTATTAGTAGATTGCACAGTACAGTACATATTCCGTACAATTGACCACTAAATGGTAACACCCGAATAAGTTTTTCAACTTGTTTAAGTCGGGGTCCACGTTAATCAATTCATGGTACAAATATATACTATCAACATAATACAGTCATCACACAAGTTAATCATCATAGTATGTACATTGAATTATTTACATTATTTACAATCCGGGGGGTGGGTGGGGAGCTTTGGTTGATATCAGAACTTCGGTCATCAACAATTGCATCAACAGAGAAATGTGGACATTGAAACAGTGTAGGTCTTATTTAGTAGGATATGTACAGCCAGCAGAGAACATAGTGAGTTCACATAGCATAAGAACAATTAAGTACATTAGAAGTACATTTGAGTTGTTTATAATCCGGGGAGATGGGATGTGAATGGAGGAGGGTATTAGTAAAGTGTTGAAGTTGCCTGGAGGTGTTGTTTTAGAGCGGTTTTGAAGGAATATAGAGATGCACTTACTTTTATACCTGTTGGGAGTGCATTCCACATTGATGTGGCATAGAAAGAGAAGTAAGTCGAATGATGCGGACACATTTGTTACTGGATGCTGCTTTCTAATACTTTTCTGCCTTGGAGAGTTTTTATGTTCAAGTAATATGCAACTATGATTATTTCATACTTGATTATATTGACAAATGTGATGTTTTAGACTGCAATATTGTTTAATCAAAGACACTTATTATATATATCTAGCCTGTGTGCTATTGTGTGCTTAGCTGTTGTGCAGCTGCGAGATCCTCGTAGCCTTTAGCCTACCATGTTTTCCTTTTTAGTAAATGTTTGTACACCTTCAACACAATATGAAGTACTATACCGTACTGTGTATATTGTGTGTATTATTGCTGACACCTCGTGGCAGCAACAATTAATCAAGTCACTCTCATGATGAAGTAAGTTGATTGATGCAGACACGTTCGTTACTGGATACGGCTTCGTACACCTTGAACACAATATGAAGTACTATACAGTACTGTGTGTATTGTGTGTATTATTGCAGACACCTAGTGACCGTAGCAATTAATCAAATTAATCTCATGAGGAATGAAGTAAGTTGATTGATGCGGACACGTGTGTTACTGGATACTGCTTTCTAATACACTTCTACCTTGGAGAGTTTTTATGTTAAAGTAATATGCAACTATGATTAGTTCATACTTGATTATATTGACAAATGTCATGTTTTAGACTGGAATTTTGTTCAATTAAAGGCCTTGTGAAACCCACTACTACCGACCACGCAGTCTGATAGTTTATATATCAATGATGAAATATTAACATTGCAACACATGCCAATACGGCCTTTTTAGTTTAGTAAATTACAATTTTAAATTTCCCGCGGAGTTTCCTGTTGAAAACGTTGCGGAATGATGACGCATGTTTGTGACGTTATTGGTTGGAAGGGACATATTAACCCAGCACCACTAACGGCTAAAAGTTGTCTCTGTTCATCACGCAATTACACAGTATTTTGGACATCTGTGTTGCTGAATCTTTTGCAATTTGTTCAATTATTAATGGAGAAGTCAAAGTAGAAAGATGGAGGTGGGAAGCTTTTAGCCTTTAGCCACACAAACACATGGTGTTTCCTTGTTTAAAATTCCCGGAGGTGAAGCTTTACTATGGATCAGAGCGGTCAAGCGAACATGGATCCCGACCAAATGTCAACCGGCAGTTTTCGGTGAGAAAATTGTGGAAATAAGTCGCCTCTTACCGGAGATCAGCGGAGCCAGCGTCCTCCTGCAGCTGCCGTGACTTCTCTCAGAGACTCTGGCGTCAAAACACCCGTGGCCACACCTTTCCGACTTTAAGGTACTATTTCAATCAATCAATCAATGTTTATTTATATAGCCATAAATCACAAATGTCTCAAAGGACCCCCCCCCCCCCCCTCTAGGGGACCGAAAGCAATGGATGTCGAGCGGGTCTAACATGATACTGTGAAAGTTCAATCCATAGTGGCTCCAACACAGCCGCGAGAGTTCAGTTCAAAGCGGATCCAAGACATCAAAGCTCTCACTGATGGAAGGAGGTTTTGGCTCAAAATCTCACGATACATGGCCCCATTCATTCTTTCCTTAACATGGATCAATCGTCCTGTCCCCTTAGCAGAAAAACAGCCCCAAAGCATGATGTTTCCACCCCCATGCTTCACAGTAGGTGTGGTGTTCTTGGGATGCAACTCAGTATTCTTCTTCCTCCGTACACGACGAGTTGAGTTTATACCAAAAAGTTCTATTTTGGTTTCATCTGACCAATCCTCTGCTGTATCATCCATGTATCCATTTTGGTACAAACTCAACTGGTCGTGTTTGGAGGAAGAAGAATACTGAGTTAGTTGCATCCCAAGAACACCATACCTACTGTGAAGCATGGGGGTGGAAACATCATGCTTTGGGGCTGTTTTTCTGCTAAGGGGACAGGACGATTGATCCGTGTTAAGGAAAGAATGAATGGGGCCATGTATCGTGAGATTTTGAGCCAAAACCTCCTTCCATCAGTGAGAGCTTTGAATGGTTGACCAAGTACTTATTTTCCACCATAATTTACAAATAAATTATTTAAAATTCCTACGATGTGAATTCTTGGATTTGTTTTCACATTCTGTCTCTCACAGTTGAAGTGTACCTATGATGAAAATTACAGACCTCTGTCATCATTTTAAGTGGGAGAACTTGCACAATCGGTGGCTGACTAAATACTTTTTTGCCCCACTGTAACTTAATAAAGTGAGCTCTACATGTTTATTTTGTGTGTTGTGTTGTGTGACATTAACGTTTGAGCAACGTTAAGTTATTGATATATTGCTATTGCTTTGCACTATTTCGAGACGTCATTAATGGAGTCCGTGTCGCTGCTGTTGTCTAGCAGTTCAGTGACAATTCCTGCTTTCCTGAAATCATGTCTCTCCATAGGAGCCATTTTGGGGTCTTTACATAAACACACAAATGGAAATGAAATCGGCACACCTGGCACAGTCATATATCCCTACGGGTAAAAAAGGAGTCGGTGGCTGCTTACCGTAGTTGTGAGACCTGTTGTGGCTCCATATATAAGGCGCACCGGATTATAACGCGCGCTGTCAGCTTTTGAGAAAATTGCAGGTTTTTAGGTGTGCCTTATTGTGTGAAAAATACTTTTACTGTGACGTGAAGCACCTCTTTCACTTCTTCTCTGTGATGCTAATCCTCCCAAGTTCCCCAGACATTTTTTGTAACGAGAGCCGATTTGTCATGTCTGTGTGTGTCGGTTGCAAGAGTTTTGTGCTGTGACACATTGCAAGTTCCCTGCACTCATGCACTGACTTTTCCCCAGTGGAAAGGCGAAGTTGGGCTGAGTCATTAGTCGCCCACTCGCACACATTGCACAGTGTTTGCAGCTCGCCAGTGCTATGTAGAAACATGTGAGATTGGATGGAAATTATATGGCGGCTTCACACACTTTGATCTGGGAGAGCAGCTTGGCCCATGTCACCAGAAATTGGACTGTGAGGCGGTCCCTGCGCGATAAAGCCCAGGGACCGAGATTAACGCAACACGATAGGCCGCCGAGAGTGAATGTTTAACGCAGTGTGGCTGAGGGTTTATTTCGAGAGGAGATGTAATGGACACGGCAGAGTGCGATGAGGAAAAGTCTCGAGTGTCTGGAATTCAATTACAGTCGACTTTCACCTTTTGTTATCTTGACAAATGTGTTCTCTTATATTAAAAATGGAGTAGAAGGAGACTTGTAATAAGCTTAGAGACTTCAAGACCAAATTCTAGTCAAAGAGCCTTTAAATGAAAGAAGGGCTCTGCAGCGTAAAACACTAGGAATGCTTAAATGATGTCTCAGTGAGTGTATGGCACAGTCACTAGCTGTATAGATACTGTTACTCTCTCATAATAGTCGTCTGCCTTCTACTGGATTATAAAAGTCATTACATTTTACCTGCAAATAAAATGAAGAGATAGCAAATATAATTGTTTGTTTTTCAACTGTGCAGAAAGGTATATGAAACACACAACTCTTGTCAATGAGTGAACATGTAACATATTTGGCGCTTAGGACATTTTCCTTCTTCTTATTTCCATATAAAACAGGTGACATTATAGCTCAGGGGCCACATGGAGGGAAATCTGTGCACACAGGGACCAGACTAATAAAATCATGGCATTGAAACTAAAAAAATAAAGACAACTTCAGATTGTTTTCTTTGTCTTACTTTGGCCAAAAACAGAACAAACACATTCTGAGAATATTACAATAAAAATATAGAAAAAAAATACCAGCAGCAGTAAAGTTTAGATCCATGAAGGAAAGAAGAAAGTGAATGAATGTTTATAAGTGAATACATTTACAAATGCATATATATTTTTTTCAATCAATCAATCAATCAATGTTTATTTATATAGCCCCAAATCACAAATGTCTCAGAGGACTGCACAAATCATTACGACTACAACATCCTCGGAAGAACCCACAAAAGGGCAAGGAAAACTCACACCCTGTGGGCAGGGAGAATTCACATCAAGTGGGACGCCAGTGACAATGCTGACTATGAGAAACCTTGGAGAGGACCTCAGATGTGGGCAACCCCCCCCCCTCTAGGGGACCGAAAGCAATGGATGTCGAGCGGGTCTAACATGATACTGTGAAAGTTCAATCCATAGTGGCTCCAACACAGCCGCGAGAGTTCAGTTCAAGCGGATCCAAGACAGCAGCGAGAGTCCCGTCCACAGGAAACCATCTCAAGCGGATCAGCAGCGTAGAGACGTCCCCAACCGATACAGGCGAGCGGTCCATCCTGGGTCCCGACGAGCGGTCCATCCTGGGTCTCGACTCTGGACAGCCAGTACGTCATCCATGGTCTTTTGTGCTATTTTCTTTTTAATGAATCAAATAAACTTTATGACAACTTTTTTTCCTGAACACAATATAGAATGTGAGATATGACGGGACAATGCACACATTTATCATTTGTTTTTAAAAGGGTTACAAATAAGTGGACTCCAAAAATGTACTGCGTGACCCCATGTTTATGACTTGATGGGGTCCCTGGCGCCCCATTTTGAGTATTCCTAGCGCCGACACTGATGGAGTATTGGTGCGTGAAAAAACAGCAGCAGGCGGCTGTGTCCTGCGGGCCTCTTCTAATACTAATCAAATATAATCAATATCATCATATTGTGGTTGTGACAGGGGCGTGATTAAGAGGGGAGGAGTATATATATACAGTATATATAAGAAATACTTGACTTTCAGTGAATTCTACCTATATATATATATCTATATATTTATTTTATTATATAAATAAATATATACAGTGTATATATATATATATATATATATATATATATAAATAAGAGAAATACTTGAATTTCAGTGTTCTTTTATTTACACATATACACACACATAACACTCATCTACTCATTGTTTAGTTAAGGGTTGAATCGTCTATCCTTGTTCCATTCTCTGTCACTATTTTTCTAACCATGCTCTGATGATGCATTGCTGTGTGGCACGCACAAAAGTGCTTTCATCAAATGCACTAGAGTCTGGAATCTTCCATCTCTCCCTAGCATGGCCCAAAGCGTACAGTAGATGGCAGTCTAGTCCTATTTAAGAGTGTCACAACATTGCTGTTTACGGCAGACGAACTGCTTTACGGTAGACGAAAACGTGACTGCTGTTGTTGTGTGTTGTTACCGCGCTGGGAGGACGTTAATGAAACTGCCTACAATAAACCCACATAAGAAACCATGAACTCTCCCTCAATCATTTTACAGTTATAACGTCATTGGGCAGGGACGCTGTTTATATTGTGGGAAAGCGGAGGTGAAAACAGGATGTCGTCACGTCACTCAGGTCCGCATGGAGCTTGAGGGGGCGTGGCCTCCAGCTCCGCCTGATTTTCGGGAGAAAATTTGTCCTGGGAGGTTTTCAGGAGAGGCGCTGAATTTCGGGTGTCTTCAGGAAAATCCGGGAGGGTTGGCAAGTATGACTACTCAGGACCTTCGTATTGTTAGGCACATGCACTAACCGCTGTTCCACCGTGCTGCCTCATGCAAATATTAAATACACAAATAATCTTTGTCTCAACAAAAAAAGGGTTCAAGATGATCATAATTCTTGTTCTGTGTACTTTGTGAACACTTGTAGTTTGAACAGTCTCTTAAACTGAATCATCTTTGGTTAATCCGTTCCATAATTTAATTCCGCCTATTGATATACTAGAAGTTTTAAGTGTTGTACGCACATACAGCTGTTTTAAATCAGATTTTCCTCTAAGTCATATTTACACTATTCAAAGATCCTCTATTTAACATTTCATATAAGATCAGGTCCTTTGTTGTTCTTGCTTGTAAAATCAAATTATATTATGTTCCCTGATTAGGTTTTTATCGTCTCGTGTTCTCTGGAATCCTGTCTGGCCGCCATCTAACAGTGCCAAAGCCCAGCAGATAGGTGTACTGATCTTATCGTTTTATGAAGCCTTATCAAAGTCTTTGAAATGTGGCCTCTCTTCGTCTACGTCTCTAGGAGAGAACAATTTAGAGAGTTCTGGAACGTGTGTGTGTGTGTGTGTGTCATTGACGGCGCTACCTCCAGTACGTGACTCATGCTCCAGGCAGCTCCTAAAACAGCTGGGGGATCAAACCCAGCAGTCCTCGCCTACACCAGCTGCCATTCAGGACAAACCATGAAGGTTTCCGATAGCATCTGGTTAGAGGGCTGCTCTTTATCGATCAACATCTGTTGAATGTGTGGCATAAAAGACAGCATTGTTTACCCAATATTGCTTAGCTAAAGCTTTGCGATATTCCAATGTGATAACGATATTGGATTATTGATTATTGGTTGATACCAATATTGATCTAATGAGTTATAATGTGGAATGTTGGAAACAGGTTTGATTAAGGGACGGCGTGGCGCAGTGGCAGAGTGGCCGTGCACAACCCGAGGGTCACTGGTTCAAATCCCACCTAGAACCAACCTCGTCACGTCCGTTGTGTCCTGAGCAAGACACTTCACCCTTGCTCCTGATGGTTGCTGGTTGGCGCCTTGCATGGCAGCTCCCTCCATCAGTGTGTGAATGTGTGTGTGAATGGATAAATGTGGAAGTAGTGTCAAAGCGCTTTGAGTACCTTGAAGGTAGAAAAGCGCTATACAAGTACAACCCATTTATTAAGGGGAAATTATTTAAACACAGAATGGTAGTTATTGGGGGGGGACGGCGTGGCGCAGTGGGAGAGTGGCCGTGCGCAACCCGAGGGTCCCTGGTTCAAATCCCACCTAGTACCAACTTCGTCACGTCCGTTGTGTCCTGAGCAAGACACTTCACCCTTGCTCCTGATGGGTGCTGGTTGGCGCCTTGCATGGCAGCTCCCTCCATCAGTGTGTGAATGTGTGTGTGAATGGGTAAATGTGGAAGTAGTGTCAAAGCGCTTTGAGTACCTTGAAGGTAGAAAAGCGCTATACAAGTACAACCCATTTATTAAAAACATCCATCCATCCATTTCTACCGCTTATCCCTTTTGGGGTCGCTGGTGCCTATCTCAGCTACAATCGGGCGGAAGGCGGGGTAAAAACATTAACTTATTTATTAATAACTGTCTCGAATGAACTTATGCCGTCTTTAAATGGAAGTGGATTGGCAATTGCTTTTTTTGCCAACACCATGTGGCCACAATAATAATTCAAGGATTTTATATAGTACATTTCTAAACACCCAAAGCGCTTTAAAATGCGAAGCGTTATTAATTTACTCCACATTTACACCCCGATGTGGTAAGCTATGTCTATTTGCACCGGTGGACTCTCTGACGACCAGCATAATTCCATAAGCTCATGACGCAATGAGTTGAAGTGAAGTGAAGTGAATTGTATTTATATAGCGCTTTTTCTCTAGTGACTCAAAGCGCTTTACATAGTGAAACCCAATATCTAAGTTACATTTAAACCAGTGTGGGTGGCACTGGGAGCAGGTGGGTAAAGTGTCTTGCCCAAGGACACAACGGCAGTGACTAGGATGGCGGAAGCGGGGATCGAACCTGCAACCCTCAAGTTGCTGGCATGGCCGCTCTACCAACCGAGCTATACCGCCCGTTGAATGATGCAGACACGTTTGTTACTGGATACATTCTAATACAGGTCTGCTTCGTATGTGAAAGTAATAGTGCTGTACGGTATACTGCTACTGATCATATTAGTAATAATTTAATCATATAATATTAGTATATTATTATCAATAATATTAATACTAGTTATTATTAATAATATTAATAATGGTAATAATAACCATTGTTTTATATTGTATATATTATATGAAAATATAATATATTATAATATATCAGTATACATCCTATACAGTATATATAATATGTAAATAGTACATATGTTATATTTTATATTGCTACTACGGTACATTTTTAGTTTACTTAATACCTGCATTATCCTATCCATCCTTACACTTTCCATCCTTTGTAACTGAGCTACTGTTTGGAACAATTTCCCTTGTGGATCATTCAATCAATCAGTCAATCAATGTTTACTTATATAGCCCTAAATCACTAGTGTCTCAAATGGCTGCACAAACCACTACGACATCCTCGGTAGGCCCACATAAGGGCAAGGAAAAACTCACACCCAGTGGGACGTCGGTGACAATGATGACTATGAGAACCTTGGAGAGGAGGAAAGCAATGGATGTCGAGCGGGTCTAACATGATACTGTGAAAGTTCAATCCATAATGGATCCAACACAGTCGCGAGAGTCCAGTCCAAAGCGGATCCAACACAGCAGCGAGAGTCCCGTTCACAGCAGAGCCAGCAGGAAACCATCCCAAGCGGAGGCGGATCAGCAGCGCAGAGATGTCCCCAGCCGATACACAGGCGAGCAGTACATGGCCACCGGATCGGACCGGACCCCCTCCACAAGGGAGAGTGGGACATAGAAGAAAAAGAAAAGAAACGGCAGATCAACTGGTCTAAAAAGGGAGTCTATTTAAAGGCTAGAGTATACAAATGAGTTTTAAGGTGAGACTTAAATGCTTCTACTGAGGTGGCATGTCGAACTGTTACCGGGAGGGCATTCCAGAGTACTGGAGCCCGAAATGAAAACGCTCGGTTGGGGACATCTCTACGCTGCTGATCCGCTTGAGATGGTTTCCTGTGGACGGGACTCTCGCTGCTGTCTTGGATCCGCTTGAACTGAACTCTCGCGGCTGTGTTGGAGCCACTATGGATTGAACTTTCACAGTATCATGTTAGACCCGCTCGACATCCATTGCTTTCGGTCCCCTAGAGAGGGGGGGTTGCCCACATCTGAGGTCCTCTCCAAGGTTTCTCATAGTCAGCATTGTCACTGGCGTCCCACTGGATGTGAATTCTCCCTGCCCACTGGGTGTGAGTTTTCCTTGCCCTTTTGTGGGTTCTTCCGAGGATGTTGTAGTCGTAATGATTTGTGCAGTCCTTTGAGACATTTGTGATTTGGGGCTATATAAATAAACATTGATTGATTGATTGAATAATCCTCCTTTGCAGAAAATAAAAAAACATTTTTTACAGTTATTGTTATGGTAAATGGTAAATACTTGTATAGCGCTTTTCTACCTTTTTTTAAGGAACCCAAGGCACTTTGACACTATTTCCACATTCACCCATTCACACACACACACACACACACACACACACACACACACACACACACACACACACACACACACACACACACACACACACACACACACACACACATTCAAACACTGATGGTGGCAGCTGCCATGCAAGGCGCTAACCACGACCCATCAGGAGCAAAGGAGAAGTGTCTTTCTCAACGACACAACGGACGTGACTAGGATGGTAGATGGTGGGGATTGAACCAGGAACCCTCAGGTTGCTGGCCCAGCCACTCTCCCAACCCCGCTACACCGTCGGTTATCAGCGGAGGACGAGGCTAAACATGTTACACACATGGAAAACGCAAGCACGAGCAGGCAAGCTAATCTATTTTGTTTTAAACTGTTTTTGTCATTTTTGTTAAGTAACCGATAGTAGTTTTTCTTTTAGCTAGCGTACACAATTGACTTTGTTTTACTCAAACAAATGTATGTAATACAAGAAAATGAGGGACTAGCTTAAATATTGTGTTGATATAGTTACACTGTCAATAGCACTCACCAATAATACATTCTAAAAATGACAGTTAAGTTTACTCCTGTAAAAATAAACCTTGTGACCTTCACATTCAAGTTCAAAATATTTATGTGGGGCGGTATGGCTCGGTTGGTAGAGCGCCCGTGTCAGCAACTGGAGGGTTGCAGGTTCGATTCCCGCTTCCGCCATCCTAGTCACTGCCGTTGTGTCCTTGGGCAAGACACTTTACCCACCTGCTCCCAGTGCCACCCACACTGCTTTAAAAATGTAACTTAGATATTGGGTTTCACTATGTAAAGCGCTTTGAGTCGCTAGAGAAAAGCGCTATATAAATATAATTCACTAAATATAATTCACTGGATCGGTTCGCAGCCGAGAGTGAAGCGGCCGGAATGAGAATCAGCACCTCCAAATCCGAGTGCATGGTTCTCTCCCGGAAAAGGGTGGAGTGCCATCTCCGGGTTGGGGAGGAGACCCTGCCCCAAGTGGAGGAGTTCAAGTACCTAGGAGTCTTGTTCACGAGTGAAAGAAGAGTGGATCGTGAGATCGACAGGCGGATCGGTGCGGCGTCTTCAGTAATGCGGACGTTGTACCGATCCGTTGTGGTGAAGAAGGAGCTGAGCCGGAAGGCAAAGCTCTCAATTTACCGGTCGATCTACGTTCCCATCCTCACCTATGGTCATGAGCTTTGGGTCATGACCGAAAGGATAAGATCACGGGTACAAGCGGCCGAAATGAGTTTCCTCCGCCGTGTGGCGGGGCTCTCCCTTAGAGATAGGGTGAGAAGCTCTGCCATCCGGGAGGGACTCAAAGTAAAGCCGCTGCTCCTTCACATGGAGAGGAGCCAGATGAGGTGGTTCGGGCCTCGCCCCCTCTACAGCTAGCTTCAGAATAACAATGTTATTAAAAAGAATAAGAGACCTATTATTCTCTAGAAAGGTTGGTCTTACTTAAAAATGCACGTGTTTAGTTGTGTTCAGTGTTAAAAAAAAATATTATATGGCTCTTACGGAAATACATTTTAAAATATTTGGCTTCTTGGCTCTCTCAGCCAAAGAGGTTCCCGACCCCTGCCATAGAGCATGACTTCACATTACAACTGCACCGACTGTTAATAAGAAAGGAACACAATGTTTGATGGTGACCAGAAGAGTTGTTAATGTTATCCACACAATACATGCAAATTAATTGTTAATAAAACGCCATCTGAACGTGTCCATTCATACTTGTGCACTCTTGCATACTCACCTTTGCAGCAAAAGCCCTAAAAGACACCTGTCAAAGCAGCCAGACGCACATTTAGTCTAGACTAAATCTGTCGCCCCTGCACAAGAATAGAGCTCCTTGTTCAGCCCCCTGTGTGTTTATGAGGGTCTTTCCTGTAGAGTCGGGTATTTCTACGTCAAGGCTGGTACAGGTTAGTCAAGTGTAAAATAATGTCCCCTTCCTTCGTGCGCTTTGAAGATTAGATCTTGCTACCTTGATTTGTTCTTTTCGGACGTCTTTCAGCCATAATATTTCTGATAAGTTGACGTGTTTCCCAACAGGAATGGTTCAAGTCGATGTCGGTAAGTAAGGCATGATCAAAGGGGCCTGGGGAGAAACAGCCGACTCTAATTGGTCGAGGCCCCCACATCATCTTTGATGGTGAGAAGTGAGATCTAAGGGTATATTCACACGAGGTCAAGCCTACTGGGCCGGACTTCAGCATGCACTCTCCAACGCATACTCCCCCCCCTCAGCCCTCATTTCCTTGCTCCCCCGCTGCGGTCTGTGCCATATTCGTGCATTTGTTTGCTCGTGCCATAACTTACACACTGCTGTATTATTTGTGGATTACCAAATTCCACTCTTTTGTTTTCAAGTCACTCTGCTGACAGATTGACATTAAAGCGACCCCTCAGAGCGAAAACAAGCAAGAAATAAAAGTTCAACCTGAGAAATGCCTTACTATACTGATTTGTTACTTTAATTCTTTCTCCTGCTTTAAAGGGGAAAATGATCACAATTTCAGAAGGGTTAAAAGTGCCGGATTTTCGCTATCTGTAAATCCACCCGTCCATTTTCCTGTGGCGTCACCTAGTGATGCCAATACAAACAAACATGGCGGATAGCACAGCAAGATATAGCGACATTAGCTCGGATTCAGACTCGGATTCCAGCGGCTCAAGCAATTCGCATGTATTGAAACGGATGGTTGGAGTGTGGAGGCAGATAGCAAAAACGAAATTGAAGAAGAAACCAATCAATCAATGTTTACTTATATAGCCCTAAATCACTAGTGTCTCAAAGGGCTGCACAAACCACCACGACATCCTCGGTAGGCCCACATAAGGGCAAGGAAAACTCACACCCAGTGGGACGTCGGTGACAATGATGACTATGAGAACCTTGGAGAGGAGGAAAGCAATGGATGTCGAGCGGGTCTAACATGATACTGTGAAAGTTCGATCCATAATGGATCCAACACAGTCGCGAGAGTCCAGTCCAAAGCGGATCCAACACAGCAGCAAGAGTCCCGTTCACAGTGGAGCCAGCAGGAAACCATCCCAAGCGGAGGCGGATCAGCAGCGCAGAGATGTCCCCAGCCGATACACAGGCAAGCAGTACATGGCCACCGGATCGGACCGGACCCCCTCCACAAGGGAGAGTGGGACATAGGAGAAAAAGAAAAGAAACGGCAGATCGACTGGTCTAAAAAGGGAGTCTATTTAAAGGCTAGAGTATACAAATGAGTTTTAAGGTGAGACTTAAATGCTTCTACTGAGGTGGCATCTCGAACTGTTACCGGGAGGGCATTCCAGAGTACTGGAGCCCGAAATGAAAAAGCTCTATAGCCCGCAGACTTTTTTTGGGCTTTGGGAATCACTAATAAGCCGGAGTCCTTTGAACGCAGATTTCTTCCCGGGACATATGGTACAATACAATCGGCAAGATAGGATGGAGCTAGACCGTGTAGTATTTTATACGTAAGTAGTAAAACCTTAAAGTCACATCTTAAGTGCACAGGAAGCCAGTGCAGGTGAGCCAGTACAGGCGTAATGTGATCAAACTTTCTTGTTCTTGTCAAAAGTCTCGCAGCCACATTTTGTACCAACTGTAATCTTTTAATGCTAGACATGGGGAGACCCGAAAATATGCAACTATAATTATTTAACAAAGTTAAAGTTAAAGCAAAGTACCAATGATTGTCACACACACACTAGGTGTGGCGAAATTATTCTCTGCATTTGACCCATCACCCTTGATCACTCCCTGGGAGGTGAGGGGAGCAGTGAGCAGCAGCGGTGGCCGCGCCCAGGAATCACTTTTGGTGATTTAACCCCCAATTCCAACCCTTGATGCTGAGTGCCAAGCAGGGAGGTAACGGGTTCCATTTTTATAGTCTTTGGTATGACTCGGCCGGGGTTTGAACTCGCAACCGACCGATCCGACGGACACTCCAACCACTCAGCCGCTGAGTCAACTTTGCCAGAATAAACGACTGTTTATATTGGCAAATATGCTGTTTTAGACGGCAGCATTGTTCAATAATGGGCAAATATTACAAATATCGAGCTTTTGTGCTTAGTAGTAGCATGTTTACCTTTTGTAAATGACTCGACTAAAATACAAGAAAAGACCAACCTTGTGTGTTGATTGAAGGATATTTCGGCCTTGTTCACACTGCCGGTCAATTTCCCATTTTCGGCCAAATGTGTGGGACCTAGTGTTGTCCCGATACCAATATTTTGGTACGGGTACCAATATGTATTTCGATACTTTTCGGTATTTTTCTATACTTTTCTAAATAAAGGGCACCACGAAAAATTGCATTGTTGGCTTTATTTTAACAAAAAATCTTAACGTACATTAAACATATGTTTCTTATTGCAAGTTTGTCCTTAAACAAAATAGTGAACTTACAAGACAACTTGTCTTTTTATTAGCAAGTTAGCAAACAGAGGCTCCTAATTAAATCTGCTGACATATGCAGTAACATATTGTCATTTATCATTTTATTATTATGTCAAAATGATTAAGTGGTAGAAAATTAATTATTAATGTACTTGTGCGGTTTAGCTCGGTTGGTACAGTGGCCGTGCCAGCAACTTGAGGGTTGCAGGTTCGATTCCCGCTTCCGCCATCCTAGTCAGTGCCGTTGTGTCCTTGGGCAAGACACTTTCCCCACCTGCTCCCAGTGCCACCCACACTGGTTTGAATGTAACTTAGATATTGGGCTTCACTATGTAAAGCGCTTTGAGTCACTAGAGAAAAAGTGCTATATAAATATAATTCACCTCACTTCACAACTTGTTCATTTACTGTTAATATCTGCTTACTTTCTCTTTTAACATGTTCTTTTTACACTTCTGTTAAAATGTAATGATCACTTATTCTTCTGTTGTTTGATACTTGACCTTAGTTTTGAATGATACCACAAATTTAGGTATCAATCCGATACCAAGTAGTTACAGGATCATACATTGGTCATATTCAAAGTCCTCTTGTGTCCAGGGACATATTTCTTTAGTTTATAAACATAATATACATTTTAAAAAAATGAAAGAAGTTGTAATGTAAAAAGATATTGATGTAATCATAGTAATATCAACTAGATACACTCCTGTACTTGGTATCATTACAGTGGATGTTAGGTGTAGATCCACCAATGGCGTTTGTTTACATTTTGACGCCAGTCATTGTTTGGCTATTCCTCGTCCTGCAGTGATGATACTTGTAAGAAACATACTTTTTTTGTCGCCATGGAATCGAGGATTAGTGATTTAGAAGTAACTACAACACTGCCAACTGCAGCTGGTCTTTAGCCTTTTGTTAGCTAGCAATGTCTTAAAGCACCTCTTCCTGAGGGCGTTTCAGTGTTATAACTCAGACTTTATCGTTGGTTTTTCAGCACAAATGCGTCCGTTCTCCCTTTTCTGTCTACACACTGTGTCTAATTGTAAGTACTCCGTGATAGTGCGCTGCCGAACATGCTCGTCTGCTCGTAAACCAGCAATGACGACGACGGAGAGGCGGGGGATCGGTACTATTCAGAGGCGGTATAGTACCGAACATGATTCATTAGTATCTCGGTACTATACTAATACCGGTATACTGTGCAACCTTAGCGGGACCACCATCATATTTTTTCATGTAAATGTCAACAGTGCAATTTAGATTTTTCTAGATTGGACCTAGGCATCTTTTGTTTGTGGATATAAATCAAATATACCGTATTTCCTTGAATTGCCGCAGGGCATATAGTATGCGCCTGCCTTGAATTACTGCCGGGTCAAACTCGCTTCCCAAAATAATTAGCGCATGCTTAGTATCACCGCCTGGTCAAACTTGTGATGTCACGAGTGACATTTCCCCTGTCATCATTTTCAAAATGGAGGAGGCTGATTTCAATACCGGTAATTTGAAATCGCATAAAGGGAAGAAGATTAAGAGCTATTCAGTAGGATTTAAGGTCCACGCTTACATCACACTCAAATTTTTACTGCATACCTTTGGTAAGTGGCGGAGTGGGAAGAGGTTTTAAAATAATTAGCGCATGCTTACTTTTACCGCATGTCTTTGGTAAGCGCAGGAGTGAGAAGAGGTTTTAAATTAATTAGCGCCCCGGCGTCAATTCAAGGAAATACGGTATATCCGATGGGACTGCAGTCCTAACGATCTGATCGCGTTCGTCTGACCAATACGACATGAAAAAGCGATAAGCGTCATCATTCTTTGCCAAAATAAATAAATAAATGATAAATGGGTTGTACTTGTATAGCGCTTTTCTACCTTCAAGGTACTCAAAGCGCTTTGACATTACTTCCACATTTACCCATTCACACACACATTCACACACTGATGGAGGGAGCTGCCATGCAAGGCGCTAACCAGCACCCATCAGGAGCAAGGGTGAAGTGTCTTGCTCAGGACACAATGGACGTGACGAGGTTGGTACTAGGTGGGATTTGAACCAGGGACCCTCGGGTTGCACACGGCCACTCTCCCACTGCGCCACGGTTGCAAGATAAACAGTTGACAAATGAGCAAAAAACAGGTGACATTTTTTTTTAATAAACTCACAGCAATGTTCCTGCTACTGAAGCAAATGTCCCACAAACTGTAATAGCCAAAAGGCTTGCCCTCCTCCTTCTTAATTTTAATAATTAACTTCATAAAATATTGACTTTGATTGCTCCAAAGCCTTGAAATTGCCACAAATGTGCCAGGACTGAGACCTACTACTTGTTTGCTTTTGTAAACACTGCAGCATGTGTGACGTCATGTCTGCTTGCGGGACACATTACATTCACATTAAACATAAACAACTGCCATATTTTTCGGAGTATAAGTCGCTCCGGAGTATAAGTCGCACCTGCCGAAAATGCATAATAAAGAAGGGAAAAAACATATAAGTCGCACTGGAGTATAAGTCGCATTTTTCTGGGAAATTTTATAGATAAAACCTAACACTAAGAATAGACATTTGAAAGGCAATTTAATATAAATAAAGAATATAGGGAATCAGCACCTCCAAGTCCGACTCCATGGTTCTCGCCCGGAAAAGGGTGGAGTGCCATCTCCGGGTTGGGGAGGAGACCCTGCCCCAAGTGGAGGAGTTCAAGTACCTAGGAGTCTTGTTCACGAGTGAGGGAAGAGTGGATCGTGAGATCGACAGGCGGATCGGTGCGGCGTCTTCAGTAATGCGGACGTTGTATCGATCTGTTGTGGTGAAGAAGGACCTGAGCCGGAAGGCAAAGCTCTCAATTTACCGGTCGATATACGTTTCCATCCTCACCTATGGTCATGAGCTTTGGGTCATGACCGAAAGGATAAGATCACGGGTACAAGCTGCCGAAATGAGTTTCCTCCGCCGTGTGGCGGGGCTCTCCCTTAGAGATAGGGTGAGAAGCTCTGCCATCCGGGAGGAACTCAAAGTAAAGCCGCTGCTCCTCCACATCGAGAGGAGCCAGATGAGGTGGTTCGGTCATCTGGTCAGGATGCCACCCGAACGCCTCCCTAGGGAGGTGTTTAGGGCACGTCCAGCTGGTAGTAGGCCACGGGGAAGACCCAGGACACGTTGGGAAGACTATGTCTCCCGGCTGGCCTGGGAACGCCTCGAAATCCCCCGGGAAGAGCTGGACGAAGTGGCTGGAGATAGGGAAGTCTGGGCTTCCCTGCTTAGGCTGCTGCCCCCGCGACCCGACCTCGGATAAGCGTAAGATGATGGATGGATGGATGGAATAATATAGTGAACAACAGGCTGAATAAGTGCGCGTTATATGATACATAAATAACCAACTGAGAAGGTGTCTGGTATGTTAACGTAACATATTATGGTAAGAGTCATTCAAATAACTATAACATATAGAACATGCTATATGTTTACCAAACAATCTGTCACTCCTAATCGCTAAATCCCATGAAATCTTATACGTCTAGTCTCTTACATGAATGAGCTAAATAATATTATTCAATATTTTACTGTAATGTGTTAATAATTTCACACATAAGTCGCTCCTGAGTATAAGTTGCACCCCCGGCCAAACTATGAAAAATATCTGCGATTTATAGTCCGAAAAATACGGTACATAAAAGATCGGATTTGACCAAAACAGGCTCATTTTTATTACCTGTTCTGCGTAATAAAATTGCACGATTGCACCAATAAAATTCCTAGTTTGCGAACCCGTTCTCAAACAATGGCGATGAAACTATTCTGATTCTGAAAATCCAAAATTGGACATTTTGGCTTGTAGTGTGAACAGAGCCTCAGATGTGAACTGGCTGAATAACAGGAAAAACACACTGCAGGTCTGCTTGTATCGGTCATAGTCCATCCATCCATCCATCCATTTTCTACCGCTTATTCCCTTTTGGGGTTGCGGGGGGCGGTGGCGCCTATCTCAGCTACAATCGGGCGGAAGGCGGGGTACACCCTGGACAAGTCGCCAACTCATCGCAGGGCCAACACAGATAGACAGACAACATTCACACTCACATTCAAACACTAGGGCCAATTTTTAGTGTTGCCAATCAGGTGCATGTTTTTTGGAAGTGGGAGGAAGCCGGAGTACCCGGAGGGAACCCACGCATTCACGGGGAGAACATGCAAACTCCACACAGAAAGATCCCGAGCCTGGATTTGAACCCAGGACTGCAGGACCTTCGTATTGTGAGGCAGACGCACTAACCCCTCTGCCACCGTGAAGCCCGTATCGGTCATAGTCTATCACACATTTTACATGGTAGCTGATATCATCCTATACTTGTTTTTGTTTGCTGATGTCAGACCGACATCCCTTGTCATTTACATCTTGAAGGGTTGATAGAGGTCCTTGCCTAGAACAATAAAAATAAATTCATGCAGAGAACCAAACAGAGGTTGTAACAATGCGTTGTAGAGAAATACACTTCATACTGCCTAATCGCTGTTGAAAGCCATCCGTCTTGTCAAAAGTCTCCCCCGGAATTACAACAAGCCCCATTAATAAGAGCATTAGACAAAGTGCTCGATGTGCCGGCTCCATCAGAAAGACGTATGGGCCTGGGTCAAATCCAATGGGTCATTTTTGGACAACTATGCAAATGAGAGCCGTGACATTGATGAATATCCTTAGAAAGACGGCGAGAGGCAGAGAAAAGATGCGGGGAAGCCACAAAGGAAGCGAGGAAATTACAGTAGCTTGAAGTGAAATCAAAGCATCCGAGGCTCTTTTAAATAGCTGGATGCTTTTGGAGACCGATTATACAGCAGAGCGCTGCCAGGAAGTGACGAGAAGAGAGAGAGAGAGAGAAGGGGGATGACCTATTTCGAACAGGAATCAAAGATGGGAAATTGAAAAGAACAAGCTATTGTGGCAAACGTAAAGCCGACAGCGATGCCGCTCAACGAGAAGCTGCTTAAGCGCAGACTTTAGCTAATACATAGCTGGCGACCACGCTTTGTTTAGTGTGTGAAGAGGACAATGTCAGCAGAACAAGGTGATGTTATAACACAGCTGTATCTCGGGACATGAGTTTATTTGGTTCTGTGATGAAGCCCATACTTAAAAAAACAGCGTCATCCATTTAAATGAATTAAAAGCCATTTGTGTTGTGCTTGGCCCCCAAAACAGCACAATTTTACCATGTAACATACCTTTTAAAAAGAAACACTTTTAGATAATAAATATTTTATACAACATTGGTTCTCAACCTTTCTTCAGTGATGTACCCACTGTGAACATTTTTTTAAATGAAGTACCACCTGATCAGAAAAAAGCATTTTTTGTTGAAAAAAAAGAGATAAAGAAGTAAAATACAGCACTATGTCATCAGTTTCTGATTTATTAAATTGTATAACAGTGCAAAATATTGCTCATTTGTAGTAGTCTTTCTTGAACTATTTGGAAAAAAATATATACAAATAACTCAAAACTTGTTGAAAAATAAACAAGTGATTGAATTATAAATAAAGATTTCTACACATAGAAGTAATCATCAACTTAAAGTGCCCTCTTTGGGGATTGTAATAGAGATCCATCTGGATTCATCAACTTAATTCTAAACATTTCTTCACAAAAAAAGAAATCTTTAACATCAATATTTATGGAACATGTCCACAAAAAATCTAGCTGTCAACACTGAATATTGCATTGTTGCATTTCTTTTCACAGTTTATGAATTTACATTCATATTTTGTTGAAGTATTATTCAATAAAAATATTTATTAAGGATATTTGTATTGTTGCTATTTTTAGAATATTTAAAAAAAATCTCACGTACCCCTTGGCATACCTTCAAGTACCCCCAGGGGTACGCGTACTCACATTTGAGAAACCACTGGTATACAAAACAATACAATAGAATGTAATACAAACATGCACAGTTTTATAAAGCAGTATAATAATAATAATAATGTACATTGTTGCCTTGAAGAGTGGACTTCTATGGTATCTCCTTCCATCAGCAGCTTCTCCATATTTTCATGGACAAATGTACGCCCTTTTTGTATTTTTTCAACTTCCTTGGCTGCCAATATCGACACAAGATCACCCGCTCAGTGGCCTCGTGGTTAGAGTGTACGCTCTGAGATCGGTTGGTCGTGAGTTCAATCCCCGGCCGGTCTTACCAAAGACTATAAAAATGGGAGCCATTACCTCCCTGCTTGGCACTCAGCATTAAGGGTTGGAATTGGGGGTTAAATCACCCAAAAAATGATTCACAGGCGCGGCCTCCACTGCTGCTCACTGCTCCCCTCACATCCCATGGGGTGAAAAAGGGTATGAGTCAAATGCAGAGGACAAATTCCGCCACACCTTGTGTATATGTGACTGTGACAGACTTCTCAAGACGTCGTGCGGGTTCCAAGGACCGTCAAGGAAGGACATAGCAGCGGCACGTTTGGACTTCACGTCTGACGCTCGCTCTTCTGCTTGCCTTTCTGCTTCGGGCGTCGTTGCCTCTCTCGCGCTCTCAGTCTCTCTGTCTCTCAGCGTCAGCTTCCCTCTGGCTCCTTCTCGTCTCCCCGCCTCTCTCCCTAACGTTCACGGCTGTCACCCGTTTATACAGTGCGAGAGGATTCCTCAATTGTCCCCAGGTGCGTGATCCACGCACCTGATCTTGATTGCGGCGTCGCTCTCGGCGCGCCCCGCCTCGCCGCTCGCTCACCGTCCACACCTCCTCGCCGCTATCTTGGGCTGGGCTGTGGTGTCGGACTGCCGGCGCCGCCTCTCCACAGTGACGATCATTGGTACTTTAACTTAACTCATTTTGCAGGGCTACGCTCCAACTTTTTCATGTTTTTGATGATTTACTTGAGGCTTCCAGGTTCGATCCCCGCTTCCGCCATCCTGGTCACTGCGTCCTTGGTTTAAATGTAACTTAGCTAAAGGGTTTCACTATGCAAAGCGCTTTGAGTAACTCGAGAAAAGCATTATATAAATATAATTCACATTCACGTTAATTCAATGAATATTATCCGCTTCCTCTGAGCAGTGTCCTTCACACCCACTTTCTTTCTCCCCATGCTTGTTAAAACAAAGCTGAGTTCATCTCTAGCTATAAGACAATGCCAACTATAAGCTAATGCTAGCGATATTTTGGTAGGATCTTGCGGGGTTCATTGTGACATCCGCTCCGCCAATGAGTGGTGGGAGAACTTGAAACCCCAATTTTTTTTTCCCGCAAGTTTGCGCATAACAATAACCCAGAGACTGCTGGTATCGTACCGCTTGTAGTTGCCGTTGTTTTGTGCCATTTGACATCTCAGTCAGCTGCACTTTTCCCAGTCTGAAATAAAAAAGATCCTACTTCCAGATTCAATCAATCAATCAATCAATGTTTATTTATATAGCCCCAAATCACAAATGTCTCAAAGGACTGCACAAATCATTACGACTACAACATCCTCGGAAGAACCCACAAAAGGGCAAGGAAAACTCACACCCAGTGGGCAGGGAGAATTCACATCCAGTGGGACGCCAGTGACAATGCTGACTATGAGAAACCTTGGAGAGGACCTCAGATGTGGGCAACCCCCCCCCCCCTCTAGGGGACCGAAAGCAATGGATGTCGAGCGGGTCTAACATGATACTGTGAAAGTTCAATCCATAGTGCCTCCAAGACAGCAGCGAGAGTCCCGTCCACAGGAAACCATCTCAAGCGGATCAGCAGCGTAGAGATGTCCCCAACCGATACAGGCGAGCGGTCCATCCTGGGTCCCGACGAGCGGTCCATCCTGGGTCTCGACTCTGGACAGCCAGTACTTCATCCATGGTCATCGGACCGGACCCCCTCCACAAGGGAGGGGGGGACATAGGAGAAAGAAAAGAAGCGGCAGATCAACTGGTCTAAAAAGGAGGTCTATTTAAAGGCTAGAGT